>NC_068986.1:73971047-73985173 GCF_001194135.2 Octopus bimaculoides | reverse complement strand
CTGTAGTTCCAAAGCCTAGTGAAATGGATTTGGTAGACAGAAACTATAAATCAAGCTCGTCGTGCATGTGTGTGTGTGTGTGTGTGTGTGAGCACCCCTAACATCACGGAAATTCCTGAAAATGTTGCTATAACAATGGATTTTGTAAAGTGAACCTTATTTTCCATCGGCCTCCCACGCTGCTAGAAGTTAATATAGATATTAACACACACATACACATGCTTTGTAAAAACTTCGAAATGACATAATGAATCTGATATGTGTGTGTGTGTGTGTGTGTGTGTGTGTGTGTGTGTGTGTGTATATATATAAGTTCAGAGAGATTAATATTCTTACTTCTATCAAAATTATAAGTTCTTTTTCTGCTGCACTAATTAGTTAAAGTCTCATTAAGAAATCATTAAAGAACTTAATTAGAATGATAATGATCAACTTTGGTTCATTTCCCCTCTCACATTTGTACATTAGGATTTCTGTATTTATGATTTATGTGTTGCAGTTATGTTACTGGTGGTAGTGGTGTTAGTGTGTGAGGTGGTATTGTTGGTGGTGGGGGTGTTAGTGGCAGGTGTGATATGATGGTGGTGGTATTGGTGGTAATAGTGCTGCTAGTAGTAGTATTGGTGGTAATAGTGCTGCTAGTAGTGGTATTGTGGTGTTGGTGGTGATGATGATGTATTATATGCATGTTATAAAATGCAGAAATGACAATTTTCATATCGTCATCAAACGAAATTTAACACATACTCCTAAAGAATGTCATTGAACATTATGAAGCTTATATCAAACATTATAAATAGCTAACCCCTTCTTCTCTATCTAAAATTAGTAAATAACTAAAACTAATAAATGAACCCTTAAATTTCTCTTGTGAAAGTGTAGGGCCTAGTGGTTAGAATGTTGCACTCTTAATCCCAAGACCATCGCTTCAATTCCCAAACTGGGCAATGTATTGTGTTCTTGAGCAAAACACTTCATTTTACATTTCTCCAGTTCACTCAGCTGTTTATGGGTAATCCTGTGATGGACTGGAATCTTATTCAAGGGCAATGTTGTGATCTTGGTTACTTATATGCCATGGAAAATGTTTAACTGGCTACATGAGTCTTCAGATACAAGACAGAAATGTCACAGTAATCCCCTTATCTAGTTGTCTTTTGTCTGAATCTTGCAGCATCTCGTTCATCATATTTTTAGAAATTCTTTAATTGTTAGCCAACACAACATGACAATAGATCTACATATAAATCTATATTTTCCAATAATTTGGTGAATAGCTTCACTGAAAACATGGCTTATTTCTGTTCAAATAATCTGTAACCTTTAATCATTTCTGAATTCTATTTTCAATTAAATATACTACCTGTGTGTTTCGTTACATTTCAAAATAATCAAGAATTTGGGAAGATTAAGCAAAATCATCATCCATCATTCATCATCATCATTTAATGTCTGTTTTCCATGCTGGCATGAATTGGATGGTTTGACATGAACCAACAAGCCACAGGACTGCACCGTGCTTTAATATCTGTTTTTGCATGGTTTCTATGTTGTAATGCCCTTCTTAATAGAAACCACTTTACAGAGTGTACAGGGTGCTGTTTAGGTGGCACCAACACTAGTGACATCACCAGGTAACTTGCAAGGTAAGACCCTTTTACTTAGATAGGAGTAATGTTGATGGAAGTGGCTTTATGCCAGGTGATGAGAAAGGTTAAAGTATGATAGTAGAACAGGAACAGGTGTTTTGCTGATGATGTTTAGAACAAGCCATAAACACTTACATGAAATTATCTTAGAAAGAATACGGTTATTTTTGCTGTGCTTGAGAAGACACATCAAGCTTTGTGAAATTGTAGCTGTGGCTAGTGACACATATGAGGCACACATGCCAGTGACACAGGTAAGGTACCTATGCTGGGGACATGAGTGAGGCATCTGTGCCAGTAACATGTATGAAATACCTGTGCTAGTGACATGGGTGAGGCACACATGCCAGTGTCACAGGTGAGGTACTCACGCTGGTGACATGTATGAGGTACCTGTGCCAGTGACATGTGGGAAGCACCCATGGTGGTGACACATGTGAGGCACCTATGCTAATGGCACATGTGAGGTAACTGTGCTGGTGACACAAGTGAAGGACTCATGCTGGTGTCACAGGTGAGGTACCTGCACTGGCAACACATGTGAGGTCGCACATGTGAAGCAGCTGTGCTGGTGACATGTGTGAGGCACCTATGCTGGTGACACATGTGAAGCACTCATGCCGGTGACATGTAAAAGGCACTCACAACACTCTGTGGAGTGGTTGGCATTAGGAAGAGAATCCAGCTGTAGAAATCAAGCCAAAACAGACTGAAGCTTGGTGCAGCTCTCTGGTTTACCAGTTCTAGTCAAACCATCTAACCCATACCAGCATGGAAAATGAATGCTAAATGATGGAGATGATAATGATATCTGAAGGGAGATTATCGAAAAGGGTTAAATTTCATGTATAAAATTATTTGAAGGAAATTTAAATAACTCAATGGATAAAATTTAATTAGCAGCAAACTACTAAACAAAGACAAAAATAAAGTAAATTTAATTATGTTGTAATACAAGAACTATATGTAAATATTTGCTTGATAAATCTATTTCAACAATCCATAAAATTGCAAATTAAAGTGTGATAATCAAAAAAACCTGTTAGCCTTGTACATAGAATACTAACATACAACCAACATACTATATGGTTATGCAGCCACAATCTTACACATACAATAGTCAAACAGTAATAAGGCACCTGATTTGGAGACATGAAATATTCTAGTGATGTAAAGTTCTGTAAAGTGGTAATAATTGTTATTGAGGCTTTGTTTTTCTTTACTTTACTGAATCTAGAGAAAGGGTCAGATCCATGACCTCTACAAGCCTTCTGGGACCAATGTGGTTAATATCATTAATGTTTCATTTAAGTTGTTTCCCCATGCAATCATGTGGTTTGGGGGTTTAGACCCACTATGCAATACCTTGGACAAAAGTGTCTTCTATTATAGCTCCAAGCCAACCTATACTTTGTGACTGAATTTGGTAGATGGAAACTGTGTGGTAGCCTGTCATATAAACACACACACACATATATGTATGTATACATATGTATAGGGGCAGGGTGTAGTTGTGTGGTAAGAAGCTTGCTTCCCAACAACATTGTTCTGGGTATGGTCCCACTGCATGGCACCTTGGGCAAGTGTCTTCTGCTACATTCTCAGGCCAATCAAAGCCTTGTGAGTGGATTTGGTAGATGGAAACTGAAAGAGGTCTGCTGTACATATATATGTATATGTATTCATATGTGTGTGTGTGTGTGTCTGTATTTGTCTTCCATCCCTATTGCTTGACAACTGATGCTAGTGTGTAAATGTACCTGTAACTTAGCAGTTTGGCTAAAGAGACTAATAGAATAAGTACCAGGCTTACAAAGAATAAGTTCTGAGGTCGATTTCTTTGACTGAAATGCTTTAAGGCAGTATTCTAGCATGGCCACAGTCAAATGACTGAAACAAGTAAAATAATAAAAGAATGTATATGTATGTATACACACATACGTATACACACACACACATGTATGTATGTATTATATGTGACCATGTTCTGTTGTCAAAAGCAGGATACGCGAATCATATGAAGTCACATGAAAATTGTAACGCCCAGGTAGGTAATGATCTTGGACACCAACTGCCTCTTACAACTTGTTTCATATGTTAAAAAACTTGTAAGACAATGTCTGGACTTAAAAGACATACACTAATTTACAAAAACCTTCCTTCAGAATCAGATTCCAAACTTAACTAATAACTGTCACTTGTGTTTTAAATCCTGTCAATCAGCAGCTGGTCTTAAAAGTCATCTAAGGGCTCATCAACGGAGTAGTGATTGTGCTGTGTGATGGAGTGTGGTGTGTGTGTTGATGGGACGGCTATCATCTGTTGAGATGAAGCAATCATCAGGTATGTATACATGTATATATATATATATATATATCAAAAATAATAATATATGTGCTTCTTGTCCACATAGTTTCAGGTTCAATCTCACAGCATGGCACCTTGGACAAGTATTTTCTATTGTAGCCTAGAGTTGACTAATGCCTTGTGAGAGAATTTTGAAGGCAAAATCTGAACGAAGCTTGTGTGTGTGTGTGTGTGTGTGTGTGTGTGTGTGTGCGTGTGCGTGCGTGCGCACGCACGTCTGTGTGTGCGCACACACGTGCATGTGTGTTGCCTTGTCTAGACATTGTATGACAGTTATAAATGATAGTCACTGTCATACAAGCAACGTCATTAATTTCCAATATTCTGTAGAAACATGTCTGGCAATGAGGAAATATTACCTTGTATGGAAACAGATAAGGGCTGGTAAGAGGAATGGCATTTGGTTGTAGAAAATCTGCCACAGTAAACTCCATCCAGTCCATGCAAGCATTGATGAGAGGACATTAAACTGATGAGGAAGATGATGATGATGATGATGATCGCTAATATTTTAGACATATAGGCATAAAGATGGTTGAGTGGTAAGAAGCTTGTTTCCTAACAGCATAATTCTGAGTTCAACCTCAGCCCAGCCGAAGCTTTGTAAGTGGATTTGGTAGATGGAAACTGGAAGAAACCATCATACAACTACATATATGTGTATGTGTATCTTTGTGCTTGTGTTTGTTCCTCACCAGTGCTGGTGTGTTTACAGCCCTGTAACCTAGCAGTTCGGCAAAAGAGATCAATAGAGTAAGTACCAGATCAATAGAGTAAGAAAATAAATACTGGGGTCAATTCATTCAACTAAAACAGATCTTTCAAGATAGTGACCCAGCACGGCTGCAGTCTAATGACTGAAATGAGTAAAAGAGTAAAAACATATTAAAGTCAGAAAGCTTCCTGAAACTGTGTTAGCTAAACGATTGATTATATTTAAAGAAGAGAGATAAGTTTTGTCATGTGAATACCTTTCTACAATTAAGCTGACTGTCATGTGATGGTGTGTGATAGCATTTCTCTCCTCAGTCACGCACATAGAACATTTTTAGCTTTGTTCTTTGCTGTCATAGACTTACCTACTTACTGACCGAAGGTCAAGTCTGAGATAATGGGAGATACCCTTCCTCCCAACCCTCAACCCATACATGACTTATCTTTGAGAATACTACTTCACGGCTTAAGGCAGCAAGCTGGCAGAATGATCACCATACTAGAACAATTGCTTAGTGGCATTTCTTCCAACTTGACATTCTGAGTTCAAATTCTGCTGAGTTTGATTTTGCCTTTCGTCCCTTTCAGGAGTTGATATAATAAGTACCAGTTGAGCACTGAGGTCAATATAACTAACATAACTCCTTCCAAAATTCTTGGCCTTGTGCCAAAATTTGAAATCAAGTTTTGATATCATTGTTATTTTCTCTCAAAGAATGTCTTGAATCTACAGAAAGTGATACAGAGATGGGGTTCAATATAACATCATTCTTGATGTGAAACCATATTCTAAAAGGGAGGAGAAGATCTTTCTACAAGACTTGTTCATCATCTTCATGGTTATGTTCTCACCAGAAGTTTCAGATCTCATTTCAATTCCAGCTGAGGATATTCTCTAATTCACACCAAATTGCAACACTAAATTTCAAAAGAGATAACCACAACAATACTCAAACACTAACACACACACACACGCACACACACAGATAGGACCCTCTCATACACATTTGCTTACACATACATACAAACACTTAGATACAGACTAACAATACAAACTGTTCAGTAAGCACTGTTGATATTTTACATTCGTTTTAGTTTAAAATATCAGTTCTTGCAATAATACCAATGGCTAATTAGTACATTTGTGTATATGCATGCATACATACATACACAAACAAATACACCACCATCCACTTCACATGCATGCACACCAATGCATGTGCAATGCTAGCATCAGCATACTTTTGCTTCTACTGTAAAAGAAAAATCCTTCAATTTATACATTCTATGTTGTTTTGTGTTTGAGAGAGAGGAGAGAGAGAGAGAGAGAGTGTGAGAGAGAGAGAGAGAGAGAGAGAGAGAGAGAGAAAGAGAAAGAGAGACAGACAGACAGACAGACAGGTGAAAAACACAAGAAAGTGAGTAAAGAAAAGTGTTTTTGAACATTGGTGCTGCCAATACCAAAACGCTAAGAATCAAAATTTAGTGACAGAACGAAATCAGAAGAAAAGAAAATTGAAAACTCAGCAGACATCATGAAATAAACCTAAATTCACTTAAAACAGCTTGTGATCAAAATTCTGATATTTCTTACATTTATGTGTATGTGTGGGTGTATGCACATTGTCCTGTATGTGTTCACATATGTGCTTTCACATGTATATGTATTCGTATATGAGTATGAATGTATGTATGTATTTATGTGTGTGTATATATATATATATATATATATATATATATATATATATATATGTGTGTGTGTGTGTGTGTGTGTGTATGTGTGTATGTGTTTACGTATGTACGTATAGATTTAAGTGTGTATGTGTATTTGTATATCTGTATGTGTAAGTGTATGTTTACTCATATCAATACTTCTGTTTGCCATCCATCATCTATATATATCGTGAATCATATGATCTGAGTGTTTGACATAGAATTTCTGTCATTACAGAAAAATAAGAGATGAAAAAAATCTAACTTAAAACAACTTTGGACTACTCTATTTGAAAATCAGATGAACAAACACAAATATGTTTATATTGTAAAATGTAGAAATATTGTAGTTGTGCCTATTATGTAAGCATTTCTAGGTAGATATTGTCTGAAGAATATAGTGAGGTGTAGTTTCTACTCTAAAGAATTCTTCTTAAATTTGTAGATATATGTACGGTAGAACAAATATAGGATATCGTAGCATTTATTGGGAATCACATTAAACATGCTTGTCCTAACTCCTATCAGACAAATTTTCTGTGACTTGTACTAAAAATATTTGACAGCCTTTCAAATATGTTTTTTGGGTTTCGTAAAGAACAATGCCAAATGCCCAAACCTCTTGTTGTTTGGATAAAATAAGAAAATAAAAGGAAAGAATTGGTACAGACAAAAATAGTAATAAGTAATAACAGCCAGAGTATTTAGTGAAATGGCATTTACAAATGAAATGACAATGCAACACAAACCAAGAACTCAAGTGTAGTTTTTGGCCTGAGACCCATAATTCTGAAAATAATTGCTCATTTCATAAAAGCCTTCAAAATTAATACTGAATGCTGTTTGATGTTGATGAGCAACAATATAATTAGCAAAATACAAAGGAGGTTTAAAAAAAAGATGATATTTTATCAACACTTTATAGTTAATAGTTTGAAGTTTACACAAAAACAAAAATTACAACAGAAGCCAATTATTACAAATATGAGAGAACCTTTTACATTTTAATCAGCCACATAAGATCTATTTATTCCTTGCAAATATTCAACTTTTCTCTTTTTTTTTTTGTAGTTTATTTTTGAGGTTATATTTGTTTTTGATGTTGCTCCACTTAATTTTAATTCACAACAGTTAATTAGCCAACAATATTGATTTACAATAGATAAATCATACTTGAGATTTTAATTCAACAATATGAATTAGTGAACAAACACATCACCAGTGATCAAGTTCTTTGGATGTCTTCCACTAATTTCATTGTATTTGATGATATTTGATTCAGATTATCTCAGTCTCCAAGAGTTGTTGTAAGCTGGTCAATAGAACACTGGAGTTTTGTTGAAAATGTATCCCATATTTTGATATACTACACTATGTACATGGCAAAGACATTTGATTTCTAGTGATGTAACATACGTTACTGTATGTAAATAGAGAGCATGAGGAATAGGTATAACCAATAATTGTTTTGGTGTGTTGTGATGCTGGAATCAACATATCATCAACCAATCTCAATAAAGTCACTTACTGTGACTATTCAAACTGGTAAATTTACCCATTTACAAAAATTGTAGTTGATCAGCATAGACCAATCAAAACAAGTTGTTTGCCTTACCTGCTGTTCACTGTCCTTGGCTTTTTCATCTGCAGCAATAGCTCTTTCCTCCAAGGCTCTCATCTGTAAAATTAAGAACATAACAAATTAAACTCAGAGCTAGTTTAATACCTAATTATAATAGTCTTTTTTTTTCTCCCTAATAAAACATGCATAAAATGAAACACTAAAATGCTCATAAACACAAAATAATCAGCTCCTACATTTTTTAAGTGCACAATTTCTCAACTTTTGCAAAAGTTTGTCAATGCTTATGTTTCTAATATTCCTCAGAAAAAAAAATAATTAGACTATAAACCAAGATTTAAAGAATTTTCATTGCCATACATTTCACTGAGTATTCTTTCTAGCTATCTTCAGTTGTTTTATGATTGTGTGGTCATGAAGATTGCTTTTAAACCATGTGATCTTGGGTTCAGCTATACTGTGCAAGACCTTAGGCAAGTATTCTACTACAGTCCAAAACCTTGGGAGTGGAGGAGTGGAGTTTTGCTAGATGGAAACTGAAAGATACCTGTCATATGTGTGTGTGTGTGTGTGTGTGTATGATGAGGATGTATATACATACAAACATATATATATATATATATATATATATATAGGCTATAGGCTATATCATGCACAGGCCACACCACAACACTAAGACAGAACTATTTCACCACAACTGGTCCTGCTATCTTTTACATCATGCTAAAATACATAAGAGATGAAAGAGATCTTATAACATTTAAACAGTTCCTGGACAAATATCCCCAACAAATTCCAGATAATCCACCTACACCTGGATATATCTCTGCAAACAATAACTCTTTTTTACTCAAATGGGCTATGATATCCAAAATAATGAGTAATATAAAACATCACTAAATGTCTTTCCCAGATGGTGCAATTAAGTTAGCCATGGCCTGGACTAATCCTGACTGAAACTTTTCTAAGTATTGTACGTATATACACACACACATGCAGACATATCTATATGTGTATACACACACACACACATACACACATGCACATGCATATGTGTGTGAGGTGTACTCATGTTTACATATTAAGTGATGGTTGTAAATGAATATTATCCTTATATAGATGAGTAAAGGTGGTGAGCTGGCAGAATCATTAACACACTGGGCAAAATGCTTAGTGGTATTTTGTCCATCTTTACGTTCTGAGTTCAAATTCTGCCAAGGTTGACTTTGCCTTTGATCCTTTCGAGGTCGATAAATTAAGTACCAGTGAAACACTGGGGTCGATGTAATTGACTAGTCCCCTCTTCTAAAATTTCAGGCTTTGCACCTTTAGTATAAAGGATTATATAAGTGAGGATGTTCATTTCCAGTCTTCCATAGAAAGCGTTTCTAATTACAGGGAAATAATACCTTGCCTGGAAATAAGTGTGAGTTGGCTATAGGAAGGGCATCTGGCCACAGAAAAATCTGCTTCAGCAAATTCTGTCTGACCCATGCAAGCATGGAAAAGTGGATGTTAAATGATGATAGTGAAGCATTTCCTCTGGAAGTGAGAGATTTTGTAACACATAATGAGAACTTTCAGTTTTATGCATGCATAAAACTGACCTAGTATTTATTCTATCAGTTTCTTTTGCTGAACCACTAAGTTACAAGGACGTAAACACACCAGCACTGGTTGTCAAGTGGTGATGGGGAGAACAATCACAGACGCAAACACATATAAATGATGGGCTTCTTTCAGTTTCCATCTACCAAATCCACTCACAAGGCTTTGGTCAGCCTGAAGCTATAGTAGAAGACACTTGCCCAAGGTGCCACACACTGGGATGTACCATTCCATTCCTTAAATTAATTAGAACAGCTACAGGTATAGATATTTTATCAACCATTTATATGCACACTTGACTTTGCATATACATTCATACTCATCTTTCAATGAGTTTTTCCATATACCTACAACATCATTTTCTACTCACCTGTCCAACTGTTGTTCATTTAGTAGTACAATTTTCCTTAAAAGCCCCTCATGTCACATGATATCTCTGTTTTCAAGTTTGGCTAATCCACATTCCACACATGAGAATTAATATCTATATTCTTTTGTTTGCTGATAATGTTCGGCTAAATTCTATGGCCCATCTGTCAACTGACTTAATGTGTTTACCTGTAAAATCAGTTTTAAGCTGTCCTGTCATTGATTTTAATGCTAAACCCTCAACCAATTCTTCTCTGCCATTATATCTAAATCTCTGTTTGTTAACTTATTTAGTTGTCAATTGTCAATCCGTCATTCAACTGATGACTTCCAGCTAAACCAGTGCATAAACAAGGTGAGTTAGTTGGGCTGCAATAACAAACAATTGTCTCAAGTTATTAAATAGGTAACAATTTCAGTCAAGTTACAGTCATCATAATTAATGTAATGAGGCAAGAAAATTATTTAATTAATAAATAATAATAATTTTGTGCTGAGGAAAAGAAATCATTTGATAAATGACTGATGTTATTTTAATCTGATTTTAGCAAGTAAAAGCAACAACTCCAAACATGTTTCAGCTTTATTAGAACTTGTCAGTAAACCATAGTCCTCTCTGAACTTGCCAGATTAGGGATCATTGTATTGATGCCCAATAATATAAATGAAACATTGTGATAGAGTATATTATGATAATATACATAAGTCATTATAATAATGGTTTAAAATTCTGGCACAAGGCCAGCAATTTTGAGAGGATGGAGTAAGGCAATACCATAGACACAAGCGATCAACTAGCATTTATTTTATTGATCCCAAAAAGAAAAAAGGCTAAGGAACTGGAAGAAATGCTGAAAAGCTTTGATGTGATGTACTAATGATTCTCACAGTTCATCACCTTAATAATCAAGCCATTATGATAATGGTTTCAAATTTTGGTACAAAACCAGCAATTTCAGTGGAAGGGAAAAATCGATTATATTTACCCTAGAACTCAACTGGTACTTGTTTTATTGACCCCAGAAGGATGAAAAGCAAAGATGAGCTCAGTGGAATTTGAACTCAGAACGTGAAGACAAAATGCCACTAAGTATTTTGTCCGATGCGGTAACAATTCTGCTAGATTACCACCTTTCAGACCATTATAATAATCCTTTCTATTATAGGCACAAGGCCTGAAACTTGGGGTCAGGGGAGCTAGTCAATTACTAGTTGACCTCGGTGGAATTTGAACTCAGAATGTGAAGACGGACAAAATGCCACTAAGTATTTTGTCCGATGTGATAACAATTCTGCTAGCTCACTGCCTTTCAAGTCATTATAATAATGACAGAAGAAACGACCTGGGGATGTAACAGTCAAGTAATGATACCTTAATTAATGTAATGAGGGAAGATATTTAATTAAAAACTGAATAACTAATGAAATGGGAATATCCAGCCTGAGGTCTCAACATATGCACCCTTACTACTTCATACAACCAAATTTGAGTATCCTGCTTAAAGTTTCACCAAAGTCCTTAGTTTAAGAATTATGAAGGGCCCACTTCGTGAAGAATGAGAAGTAAGACATTTTTCATGCCAGCAATTTAATTAGAGTTTAATGAAAGGAGAGATTAGACAGATAGATAAGAAGAAAAAATTGGTAAATGAAATAGAGAAAGGAGATAGTGAAATAAGTTAATGAATGGTGAGATAAGATAAGAGGCAGAAGGTAAGATAAAGAATCAGCAGGATGGATGGATGTATGGATGGATGGGTTCAGTAAACAGACAGAATGATGGAGGGGAGTGGGGATATTTGTATATAAGTAAGACTTAAAAATTGATAACTGCACAAACGGATTGATATAGATACTGAGAGCCCAACACAAATGAGAGTACAGTACACACACACATACACTTATATATATTTCTATATATATATATATAGAGAGAGAGAGAGAGAGAGAAAGAGAGAGAGAGAGAGAGAGAGAGAGAGAAAGAGAGAGAGAGAAGAGGTGAAAAGAAAGAAAGAATTTTTATGACATTAACAAGATAACAACTAGAGTTCAAATGATATATATATATATATATATATATATATATATATATATATATATAATCATCATCATCATATCATCATCATCACTAATCATCTGTTCTTCATGCTGGCATGGGTTGAACAGTTTGACAGGAGCTGGTCAGCTAGAGAGCTGCCCAGGTTCCATTTTGTCTATTTTGGCTTCGCTTCTATAGTTGGATGCCCTTCCTAATGCCAGCCACTTTACAGGGTATACTGAGTACTTTTAATGTGGTGCTGGCGTGGATGCTTTTATGTGGTATTGGCACAGCTACTTTTACATGGCACAGCCACTTTTACATGGCACTGGCACAAGCACTTTTATGTGGCAAAAGCATGGACAAGAGAGAGAAAACATCCATGTAACTGAGTGGTATTCATCTTCTATTAGTGTGTTTACATCTCCAGAATATAACATCTCATATGGCTTGTTGTCCAGCATGAAGACAGTGGTTAGCAAAGCCTACCTTGCATTGAAAAAGCAATAATAATAGAGATGAATGTAATGTGTCTTTAAAGGTCACCTCTTTGCTCTAGAGCTCACTCACACCATAAGCTGTTTTGGGCCCCCAAGGGAAAAACCTGGTGTAGCTACAATCAAAGTGACCTTGAATATCCTTTCTCTTAGTCCAGAATTCAGCTTCATTGGGATACTTGTTCTTTATATGTACCCTGAACATAGCAAGCTTTGTTAACTTTCAACAACTTGTTTGCCAGATGTTTCCAAGCTTGTTACCTCCAGGCTAATTTCTTGTGTATATGATAGTCTTTCTCACAATCAATAAGATAAGACCTAGAGTCTTTGAAGTCACTGACCTTCTTGAGTTTTATGACATTGTTGGAACAAGTTGGTAGGTAGCTTTCATCTTCATTGATGGTCATGTGTTTGTTCTTCTTTGCAGTAATAAAGAGACTGACTTTGACTTTGCCATATTTTCAAGGTATGTGGGGTAAGCAACTTGCTTTCAGACCACATGGTTCCAGGTTCAGTCCCACTGCACAGCACTGTGGGCAACCAAAACCTTGTCAGTGGATTTGGAAGATGGAAACAGAAAGGAGACTATCATATATATATATATGTATATCAGTGTGTGTTTGTGTATCTGTTTGTCCCCCACCACTGCTTGACAACCGGTGTTGGTGTGTTTATGTCATCCATAACCAAGGGGTTCAGCAAAAGAGACCGATAGAATAAGTACCAGGTTTTAAAAAAATAAAGAATTACTGGGGTCAATTCATTTCACTAAAACTTCTTCAAGTCGGTGTCCCAGCATGGTAGCAATTTCATAACTAAAACAAATGAAAGATGAAAGATGTCTTGCACATCAAACAGTTGGTAAACTGTGAGAACAAGATTATCACCATTGTAAATTGCTAGTTCCTTGGTTAATTCTACTTGTTAAGCAGAATTGGGGGCCAAAACTTTGTCTTAGAATGTAATCCACTACAATCACAAATAGAAATGTGAAAAAGAGAAAAGGGACTATCCCTGAAAGATTCCTGCTATTGAAATTATTTTGTTGTCCAGTATGTGCTTCGCATAAAGCTTGATGAATTTTCACACATGATGGTGATACCATCACTTGAGAGCATCTGTGACATGACCTTTCTCTTGACACTCTCAAATGTCATGGAGAAATCTAAAGACATGATTGATGTTTTTTAACTTGCAGATTCTGAGATCTTCTATAATTTTTCTAAGGGCAAGGATCTGTGTTAGCATTGATCTGTCTGCATGAAAGCAATTTTGGTTCCATCTTAGGAATGAGAACAATCTGAGGGAAAATTGTATAAAGATACATAGAGTTGTAGATCTTTGAGGTTATAGTTGAGAGTGTAATTCTTGTACAGTTCTGAAGCAACCGAAGTGGAAAAATTGAATAATTTAAACAAACAGCTTTCACAAACTCTTCAATTATTCAACTTCCTGAGACAAAGTGTTAATGTATACACTCACAAACACATGAATGTGTGTGTGTCCATGTGTGTGTGAGTGTGAGTGTATATACATACATACATATATATATATATATATATATATATATATATATATATATATATATA
>NC_068986.1:73966449-73967365 GCF_001194135.2 Octopus bimaculoides | reverse complement strand
ATATATATATATATATATATATATATATATATATATATATATATATATATATATATACATATATACACACACAAACATTGACATATATGCACTACACACACATGAACAAACACACACATTTACATACACATGTGCAATAAAATATCCAACTTTGCAATCAAAATTCAGATTCCGACTTATTTACAATGAAAATGTCTTCACACCAGCAATGGTATGAATAAAAAACAAAGCAAATAAATAAACAAATAGAAAAGAGGGAGAAGTAGAGAGAGAGAGAGAGGGATAAAGACAATGACATATTTGCAGCCAATTGTTGCTGTCTCTGGCATTGAAACAGTACAGCAGCAACTATCAATATTTTACAATATTGGTGATTTAATGCAAAACATCCTGTGGCTGTTTATTTTCCTTCTTTTATATTAAACAACACCAGTTTTTTCCTAAATTCATTGCATTGGCGCAGACTATGAAACAGAGAGAGACAGACAGACAGGTAGAGAGCAAGGGTGAGAGAGAGAGAGAGAGCAAGAGAGTGGAGAAGAAGAGCAAGAGAGTGGAGAAGAGCAAGAGAGTGGAGAAGAAGAGCAAGAGAGTGGAGAAGAAGAGCAAGAGAGGTGAGAGAGAGTGAGAAGAGAGAGGAGAGAGAAAGAGCAAGAGAGAGGGGAGAGAGAGAGCAAGAGAAAGATAACTGTATATGTATACATATATATATATATATACACACACACACACATTCATTTGCATGTATGTCTATGAATATATGTGTGTATATATACACATATTAGATATCATTGCAACCAATCATTACAGCTACATATATATATGTATATTTGCATGCACACACAAACTTTTATGTATATATGTCTGTGTGTGTATATATATATATATATATATATATATATATATATATATATAT
>NC_068986.1:73964786-73966200 GCF_001194135.2 Octopus bimaculoides | reverse complement strand
ATATATTTTATATATACTTTATCTATAAGGCTCAATTTAATTTTATTTTTTTATAAATTGATTTTAATTGAGTTTTTTACCTGTAATTTTGGATTTTGTCCCTAATATTATTATATATATATATATATATATATATATATGCACATACATACATTATGTAGTTATTGGTTGTGGCCAGTCAGAAAGTATTACCATTAGTTTCATGTCTACCATTGCTCTTAGCAATAACAGACACAAAACTAACACTGACTTTCTGACCAGCTATAACCAATGACTACATAAAATGTTACTGCTCAAAAAAGTTATTTAAAGTGTGCTTTTTTTCAGATCATGAAAAACTGACAGGGAATGGAGTAGATAAAATCCAGGCTACATATATTTTTATCTACTCAGTTCCCTAAATTTGGATTTTTATTTGCATACACAGCAATCCCAGCTACTAACTGTGAACTATAAAATAACCTTTTTTTCAGCTTATTGAACTTCAATATCGGAAAAATTTACAACTTTCTACGTCAACAAACCACTGTTGTTCCTGAAAGTTGTTTTTGTTCCTTCTACAGACTACTCAAAGGTTAGTAACTTCCTACATCTTAATCCTTGGATCCTACCTTAACACGACAGGTAAAATTCTTTGCACCATTTCGCTCAGTTTTACATTCTGAGTTCAAATTCCACTAAGGTCATTTTGACTTTTCATTCTTTTAGGGCCGAAGAAAAAGTACCAGTTGAATACTGGGGTTGACATAATCAACTATACCCTTTCCCCAAAATTACTAGCCTTGTACCAAAATTTGAAACCAACACACACACACACACATATTTGTTGGTTTCAACAATGAATATTCAGTTGTTTGACCAACTGAAGTATCAAGTCATTGATACTTGTAAGTGGCTAAGTGGCTAAGCATTTCCTAGACTTGTGTACCTTTAATGAATTACCCCAAACAGAATCATCACAACACAAGATTTGACAAGGTTGTGCATTTGACTCACAGGTACATTCTATCTGACATGATTTTATACAGTTTCCATCCTCAATTTCATACACAAGGAATGGATGAAGCCAAAGCTATAGAAAATGGTACATCAGTTCTCACTGCCTATAAAACAACAATGATTCTTCCAAATATTCCCCCTACATCGTTTCTCATTCACCTCCCCCCCCACACACACAGAGTTTGCTAGAAACAGAAACCACTCAATACTTTACCTATAAAATCTACTTATAAATCTTCTGCATCGTTCCCCTTGCTCTAAATATATCCCTACACCAATTTCCCCATACTTTTATCTATAAACCTCCACAATTAGCCCCTACTTTTACCTATACACCTTCATAATTACCCCCTACTTTTACCTATAAACCTTCATAATTACCCCTACTCTTACCTATAAACCTTCACAATTTCCC
>NC_068986.1:73961236-73964776 GCF_001194135.2 Octopus bimaculoides | reverse complement strand
TCATCATCATTGTCCCCCACCCCTTCTGCAAACCTATATATACCATTCCCCCTTATCCAAACACATTTCCCCTTATATTCTACGTATAAACCTTAGCTATTCACCCACACATACACATTTTGCCTATAAACCTACAGAATTTCTCCCCTGCTACATTATCTACACACTTTTTACCCCCTACTTTGTTTATAAACTCTATAAACTTACATCATCATCATTGTCCCCCACCCCTTCTGCAAACCTATATATACCATTCCCCCTTATCCAAACACATTTCCCCTTATATTCTACGTATAAACCTTAGCTATTCACCCACACATACACATTTTGCCTATAAACCTACAGAATTTCTCCCCTGCTACATTATCTACACACTTTTTACCCCCAACACACACATACTGCCCCTATATTATAAACGTACACCATTTCTCCTTACACTTCCATATACCTTTCTTTCTATCATACTCCCTACTCTGCACAATCTTTCTCATTCTCTCAATCCCAAACAATACCCTATTCATTCAATTCTTTATGGGCCCTTAAACAACAACTACGCTCACCATCAACACCTCCCACATTCTTCTTCAGCTAAACAATATCTCCATAGGAATTTCATATCTCTAATAACTTTATTAACGCCAAAATAAGTATGGGGACACGGACACACACACACACACAAGATACATCAAGATTTGAATGCAATACGCACACAAAGGGACTTACTATCAAAGGCACACACACACACACACACACACATTCAATATATATGCAGATTGATTTGCACAATACATGCATACAAACTGCATTATACATACATACATACATACATACATACATACATAAATTTGTACCTTAAGAAATCATATTGCAAAAATCAATAAAAAATAATCAATCAATAACAAACCTTTAAGGCAGCAGTTACAGCTAGTGGATGATATGATAGCAAGAGAAAGCAACTGGAGTGTGAGTAGTATAGGGTGTAGTACCTGCTATATATGTGTGTGTATATATATATATATATATATATATATATGTGTGTGTGTGTATATATATATATAAATATATAGGATATATAAACAGAATGTGGTTAACATTTAGAGAACCTGACAGTTATGTGGCCAACCAAACCATCCATTCATCAATCCAACTATCCAATAATTTATCTATCCATCTCTCCTCCATCAAATCATTCATCCAGTCATCCATCCATTGATCTGCTGTAACAATAGACCTGTTAGAGTAGATATATGGCCTAAATGTAGGCTTCTTTATTATCCTTGTTTTTATCGATCTATTGCCTTGATGTGGCCCTTGTTAGCCCTGTTATGGAAGATCTCTGGCTTAGCTACATCTGACTAAATTTCTGTTTAATCCATATTCTATTAATAACTGTCCTAACCTTATTGTATGCTAGGTCCTGTGCAAGAATTCAAAACCTAAGACCAGTTATCTCCCATAAAAACATGTCACATTTATACACACACACACACACACACAAGAAAGAAAAAGTATAGGCGCAGGCAGGGTTGTGTGGTAAGAAGCTTGCCTCCCAGCCACATGATTCCAGGTTCAGTCTCACTGTGTGGCACCTTGGGCAAGTCTTTTGTACTATAGCCTCAGACCAACCAAATCCTTGTGTGTAGTTGAAGTAGATGGAAACTGAAAGAACCCCACTGTACATGTATGTATATATATATATATATATATATATATATATTTTGAGTCATCCCATGAATAATGTGGCTTTTTTCAACTGCATTAACTAAAAGTCAGAGGGGAATGGGATAAACTACCTGTATCAACTTGCTATAAAAGCAGGTAGTAATTTTACCTTGTCCTTATTCTTAGTTCAAGTTTTGAAGAGTACAGTTCGATTTTAACAGTTATTTTTTCAAAGCTATAATAGAAGTGACAAAGGATCGTATTCGGCATATTTTGCTTTATAACGCAATGGAAAGTGTGGAGAATATTAATGCAGTATATGGGGATCGAACAATAAGCGTAAGCCAGTGTCAACAGTGATTGCAAAAATTTGAAACTGAAAACTACAGCCTAGAAGACAAGTCTCATCCAGGAAGATCTGCAGAGCTTGGCAAGGGCATCCTGCAAACTCTGGTGGCACAAAATCCCATAGTAACTGTTAAAAAATTAGCAGAGAAGCTTGGATTTGGTCGTTCAACCATTCATTGACACCTGTGTGCCATTGAAAAAGTCAGCAAATTGTTTCAATGGGTTTCTCACCAACTTTCCGAGTCTAATCACATGCAGAGACTGAATGTGTGCTCTTCTTTGTTGTCACGTCTCACAAATGAAACTTTTTTGGACCAAAGAGTGACTGGTGACGCGAAATGGGTTCTCTATAAAAGTGTCAAGTACCAAAAACAGTGGGTAGGGAAAAGAGAAACATTGGCACCCCAGGCTAAAGAAGGTTTTCACCCACATAAGATGTTATTATCTTTTTGAGGAGATATGAAAAGTTTAGTCCACTTTGAACTTTTGAACCCAAACCAAATGATAACAAAGAAGATCTACTGTGAGCAGCTTGAGTGGTTTAAGTCAGCATTAGAAGAAAGGTGACCATCTTTGGTTTCAAGACGACAGGTGTTCTTCCATCAGGATAATGCTCAGCCACATACAGTGAGGAGGACGTTCCAAAGGCTGGAGCAGTTTCAATGGGAAATGATGCCCCACCCACCATATTCATTGAACTAATGTTCAACGAATATGGTGGGTGGGGCATCATTTCCCATTTATTCCAGTCTTCAAAATCATTTGGACTGAGAAAATATGAATTCTGTAGACAAGGTCAGAACAGTACCGGAGGAGTATTTTTCATCACAGACAAGTTAATTTTGGAAGAGGGGGGGGGGGCCTTACAAGTCTACCAGGCAGACTGAAGAGCACTGCAGATTAAAAAAGAACTTTGTTTATCTTAATTTTGAAAAATAAAAGAAGTATAAAAAAATAAGCGCATTATTTATGGAATGACCCAATACTTTTACAGTAATAATAATAATCCTTGGATGGAATCTATAAATTCTATCCAAAGATTATTACTATTATTATTACTATATCTATCCTACATTGTATCAGCACAGCTTGGTTTGACCTCAAAAATCTAGTATTGCCAGTTGGCATTATTAGGCTGTACCTGACATAATAAAATAGAAGTTTTTATATGCATATTCAAAACATTTCCCATAAATGAACTTAAAGGATATATATATACATAGGCGTAGGAGTGGCTGTGTGGTAAGTAGCTTGCTTACCAACCACATGGTCCCGGGTTCAGTCCCACTGCGTGGCATCTTGGGCAAATGTCTTCTATTATAGCCTCGGGCCGACCAAAGCCTTGTGAGTGGATTTGGTAGACGGAAACTGAAAGAAGCCCGTCGTATGTATGTATATATATATATATATGTATGTGTGTATGTGTTTGTGTCTGTGTTTGTCCCCCCAACATCGCTTGACAACCGATGCTGGTGTGTTTATATGCCCGTAACTTAGCGGTTCGGCAATAGAGACCGATAGAATAAGTAC
>NC_068986.1:73956546-73961162 GCF_001194135.2 Octopus bimaculoides | reverse complement strand
ATGGCCACAGTCAAAAGACTGAAACAAGTAAAAGAGTAAAAAGAGTAAAGAGTATATATATATATATATATATATAGTGAAGAATGGAAAGTTCTGTATACACGTGGGATAGGTATATAAGAAAGAAAAGAAATGTAAGAGTCACAGAAAGGTTTGTATAATAAAGTTTATGGTACTATTAGGATCATATTACATCATTTCATCATTACAAATTAAATAAGTACTGGTTTCACAATCAAATGATTGTCAACTTATATAGAGAAAACTTTTTTGCTGTCAATAGGACGCCATCTTTGAAAAAAAAGTGAACAGAGATGAAGCAATATCTCAAGGGGAGCAACTCTTATTCTTTCATGATTTTGCAGAATATTGGAAATAATTGACACTGCATGCATGACAATGACACTCGTTTACAACTATCCCTTGATATCAAGACAAGAAGGCACAAACATACACAGACTCATGCATGCATACATACACTAACACATAGATGCACATGCACACATACATACACACACACACACTTGCACACACACTTGCACAAACACATGCATTCGTGTGCACACACACACACACTCAGTTTCCATCTATCTAATCCAGTCACAAGGTTTTTGGTCCACCTGGGGCTATAGTAGAAGACACTTGCCTAAAGTGTACACACTATAAAACTGAACTCAAAATCATGTGGTTGGGAAGCAATATTTTCAATCACACAGCCACACTTGCATCTCATTTTATAAATTTTAGACTGAGATTCTGAAAATGAAATTCATGTTATTTTATTGATAAGAGAGTGAATTATTTTAGAGCTAACATTCTATAATAAAAAAAAAAAAACGAAAAAAAATCTTTTCCAGCATCGCAAGTTTCGGTTTGATAGGAAACAGAGGAAATTACATTATGTGATATTTTTCTGTCTTTCTCAAAACTATTGGTGGTGTAAGAGTTTACATCACTGATATAATCCAATCATTAATAAAAAGTGTGTTATTATTTCAGTTCTACAGTTCTTCACTAGTCAATGGCTATAGTGAAGAACATCCATATAGCCATTCATCCATTTTTGCTACCTGCTATTCCTGGGCACCTCTTCAGGCACCTCTTCTACAGATTCCAGTCAGAAGTAACTGTTATTACATTTTCTAGCTCGATTCCCAAGCATGACCAAATGTCATCATGGATATTATATAACAATCTCACTCTTGGTAAACAAACCCCTAGAGTTACTGACAGTTAGCTTGTCTTGAAGAATCTCTCCTGCAATCTTTTCTTTTCATGAAGGAAGACCATGAGGGTAGAGTCTTCAGGTACCTCTTCTATAGGGTCCTATCAGAAGTAACTGTCATTACATTTTCTAGCTGGATTCCCAATCATGACCATGGGTATTTTCCAATCATTGCACTCTCAGTGAACCCTTAGACTCCTGGCAGTTGGCTTGTCTTGAAGAATCTGTCTTGCAATCTTTTCTTTCAGTGGCATTATAACAGAACAAGAACAGATAATTACAAATATCAGCTTTTGGAAATTGTATCAGATGTCATTAGAGTCTTACTCTTTAATAAAGAATGAAGTATTTTCTATGAACTGTAATGCTTCTTGATGAATGTAAGAAAGATAGAACAATTAATTGACTGATATGCTAATTAAAGGTCAAATATTTATCTTATGGTTAATGTGTAGCTGTTTCTTCAGCAACAATTGAAGAGAAGACAATGATAATAATTCTAATGAAAATATATTAAAATACATAATTAGATACAATCAGATATTGGTCAAACATCATTATAATTATCTTAAAGAGCTACAAAGCTAAGGTTGATATCTCCATCAATTCATTTTTATCTTTACTTCATAATAATATCTATTAAATTCGTTATTTTTATAACAAGGCTAATGCATATATTAACCTCTCCCTCTTTATCTTCAGTCATTTATATATATATATATATATATATATATAGGTGCAGGCATGGCTGTGTGACTGTGTGGTTAAGAAGTTTCCCTCCCAACCACATGGTTTCAGTTCAGTACCACTACATGGCAACCTGGGTAAATATCTTCAGCAATAGTCCTAGACTTATCAAAACCTTGTGAGTAGATTTGATAGACAGAAACTTAAAGAAGAATTTTGTATATCTGTGTGGGTGTGCATGTGCAAATAAATATGTATGTATGTATGTATGTGTAAATGAGTTTCATTGTTATGCAAGCAGTGTCCTTCATTTCCAACATTCTGTGCAAATATATCTGGCCATGGAAAAATATTACCTTGCTTGGAAACAGGTAAGGATTGACAACAGCTGAGGGTAGCATCAGACCATACAAAATCTGCCTCAATAAATCCTATTTAAAGCATGCAAGCATGAAAAAGTGTATGGATGCTATGATGATGATGATGATGATGTATTACTGAATGTTCTGGTGACAGCAGAGTGATGTTGGAAGGTTGACAACATACATTACCTGTGACCACCATATACAATGACTTTGATTGCCACATACAGTTCAATAACAGTGACCTCTACAGACAATATCTATAACCACATACATGTAATATCCATCATAAATATACGTCTGTCACATCATTATAAAGATCATGTCTATCAAATGTCTACTATAGATACTATACGTCAGTTAGATATCAATCATAAATATAATATGCCTGTCACGTGTCTGTCATACAAATTATATGTCTATCTGATGTCCATCCTAGCTTTTATATAACTACAGTGTGTTACTTCTTGTATTGACATGTTATCAATATTAGGGTGGTGTGGTGAGTAAGGTGGTGAGCTGGCAGAATCGTTAGCATACCAGGCAAAAGGCTTAGTGGCATGTCATCCATCATTATGTTCTGAGTTCAACTTCCACCAAGGTCAATTTTGCCTTTCATCCTTTACGAGGTTGATAAAATAAGTACCAATCAAGCACTGGGGTCAATGTAATCGACTTAACCCCTCCCCTGAACTTGCTGGTCTTGTGCCAAAATTTGAAATCAGTATTAGAGTGGCAAGTTGGCAGAATCATTAGCATGCTAGACAAAATGTTTAGCAGCATTTTATCCATTTTTACATTCTGAGTTCAAATTCCACTGAGGTTGATCATGCCTTTCATCCTTGTGGGGTGGGGGTCAAGTAAAATAAATACCAGTTGAGCACTGCGGTTGATGTAATTGTTACACTCCCCCTCCCCCCAATCTTGCTGGCCTTGTGCCAAAACATAAAACCAATATTTAAAACAACAAAAGCGGCAAGCTAGCAGAATCATTAACATGAAAGATAAAATACTTAGCAGCATTCCATCCCACTTTCAGGTTGGAGTAGGGTTGAGAAAATAAGTACCAACTGAGCACTGGGGTTGACATAATTGACTTGTCCCCTCCCCATGAATTTCTGACCTTGTGCCAAAACTTGAAACCAATATTTAAAACAACAATATATCTATCAGAATAGTACTGTAAATATCTCACTGATGAGACGTTGAATAACATCTGTGATATTTCAGTGACTTAAAACCACAATATACACACAATAAATATTATCATAATATTTATCATAATCTACTGATCAAGATTTTTATATATTTCATTTAATTTTTATCATACTGAATATACTGACAATATTTGTTAGACCACCCACCCATCTTCTTTACATATTATTTCTGAAAGGGTAATGAGGGATAGAATCTTCCTTGTGCACTTCCATCATAAGGTCTTCACAGAAGAATGTATCATTAGACCTTCCATTTTAATCCTTAACAGTTGTTCCATTCCAGATTCGCTTTGGGATCCTGGGACACACATCTTTGTACTCCTATCCCACAACTCCCAGAACAATTTGCAGGCTTATTGCTGATCTTATAAGTATTGGCAGGAAAGACTGCAATATAGGTTTCGAATGGACCCGTCTACCTTAAGATTCGATGCACGATGGAGAATGTGATATGAGTTGTTCTTTTGAATCACTTTCATATTACAATTTTTGGTCATTGTTTTCGTGCCAGACACCAAGCTGGTATTTCTATTTGACCTGTAAATTATTTGTTAGTTATATACGAAAATAAATCATACACAGCTGTAATGAAATCATTTAAAATTTACAAGTTAAACTACCAACGCCTACTTCTAAGAATACAAAACAGAAAGAAAAAAATTTGTTAAACAATTCCTGGAAATCTGCAGACTCTAAACTGATTAAAACTAATAGTAAATGACAACACAGACAAATGAGGACAATGATATGAAATTATTTGGCAACATAAATTGTTTGGGTCCTGAAATTTGAAGCTAATTAGATAACTGTACCAAAGTAACTAGATCGCAGAAAATACATGTGTTTAATTAAATTAAATAAACTGCTGTCTTTTTTTTTTTTTTGTATAAAATGGCAATGTTTAAACTTATTTCATTGCATCCTTTTTTTTAAGATAAAAATTAAATTTTGATATGGGTTAAGAAGCTCACTTTGTAACTACATGGTTTCAGGTTCCATCCCACTACATGGAAAATTCAACAAGTGTTTTCTACTGTATCTCTGGGCTGACCAATGTCTTGTGGGTGAATTTGGTAGATGGAAACTGTACAGAAACTGGACATGTGTGTGTGTGTGTGTGTGTGT
>NC_068986.1:73954160-73956468 GCF_001194135.2 Octopus bimaculoides | reverse complement strand
AGAGAGAGAGAGAGAGAGAGAGAGAGAGAGAGAGAAAGAGAGGGAGAGAGAGAGGGAGAGAGGGGGGGGGACTGAATGGTAGGACTGTACATTTCTAAGTGCACAAAACCTAATATAGTATAGCAGAGAGTGTAGAAGAATCAAACAGACCAATGGACTTGAAGGCATGACAGTGGAGATATGTGATATACCATAAGACAGAGTAAGTGAAAACACAGAGGGTGACTCTGCCCAGGCATCATGAAAGGGATTAGGGCCCAATCACACATAATATTCAAAGAAATGCCAATGAAGATCCTAATAGAAACAACAGCCCCTAATGTGAATATATATATAATATATCAAATAAGAAATAAAGAGACTAATTTCTTATGTAGGCACAAAGACACAAATCATTATTTGACAGCTATTTTATTTCATGGGCCCAAGAATGATGGAAGTCAAGTTGACTTTAGCAGAACTCAAAAGGGGAATATAAAGAGATATAAGTAAAATAAAGCAATAAAAGTAACTATAACCTTGTTTCAGTGAAGGCACATGGCTCAGTGGTTAGAGTGTCAGTTTTACAATCATGAGGTAGTGGGTTCAATTCCCAGGCCAGGCTGTGTGTTGTGTTCTTGAGCAAGACACTTTATTTCATGTTGCTCCGGTTCACTCAGCTGTAGAAATGAGCTGCAACATCACTGATGCCAAGCTGTATAGTCTTTGCCTTTCCTTTGGATAACATTGGTGGCATGGAGTGGAGAGGTTGGTATGCATGGGTAACTGCTGGTCTTCCATAAAAGAATCTTGCCCAGACTTGTACCTCAGAGGGTAACTTTCTAGATGCACTCCCATGTTCATTCATGACTGGAGGGGGTCTTTACCTCTTTACAAACTTGTTACCAATTCAAATATACTTGAAGCATATTTGAATCTGTAAAAATAAGCCATTCACTGTATTTTACTTCTCGCTGTAAAGAAATAGGTGTAAACACATAAATTCAGTTCAAAGTGCCCTCTAACCAATTGATGGATACATGCATTTCAGAGTGATTATCTCCTCTTCAGCATCAGATACCAGAAAGGGGAATACTTGGTGTGTTTATACCTATTTGTCAAAAGTGAGAAATTTTCTCCATGACAATAGACAGTGAATGGCTTTCTTATGGATATGAATATGCTCCAAACATATTTGAACTGATAACAAGTTTATATTCATATACAACACTGCTTAGCACTTCTATTCCATAAGTAACTATGGCAAATCATTTTCTTAGACAGTTGCTCCACTAATTTCACCATAATTTTTTTTTAAATCATATAAATAGCATGATTCGAGATGGAATAAATGGCTTAACCAAAATTCATTTCTTTAGTTACTACTAATTTTAGAAATAAAAACATAATTGTTAACTGTAACAAGGTAGAGAAACTATAAATTTAATCTGTAAACCACAATGAAGAATAGTGTGTTATTGTAACCAAAGGTTACAAGTTCAAAGATTGCCACAAGCACTGCATAGTACTCTAGAAACAAAGTTCCATTCTTTAACTTCATTACTCTGAAAGTCTCATACTAATTTCAGTTACTTGCCTACAGTTAGAAGAAAACAATTTAGTTATTCAATTATATAGCCATTTTTTAATTTCATAAGTCAAATATGGATGCATGGTTAAGAAGTGTACTTCACAACAATATGATTTGGGGTTCAGTTCTACTGTGAAGTTCCTTAGGCATATTTTATAAAAGCCTTAGATTGATAAAGGTCTTATTGAAATTTGGAAGATGGGAATGGAAATCATGCAGAATATATCACACACAAATACATGTATACATATATAGTTATATGTGTGTGTGTATATCTTCATGACAGTCCCAATATATTGGTGCAGCAAACAAAAATACGTTGTCGTATTTATTTATGCCCACAAGGACTTGCTTCTTCAATAAATGGAGATCAATAAAATAACTACTAGACAAAGTATTAGGACCAATACAATCAACTAAAACCCTTGAAGGTGTGCCCCAGCATGGCCACGGTTCAAGGACTGGAATCAGTAGAAGAATGAAAGAATATATTTCACTTGGTTTAATTCATAAGAGAAGGTAAAAAAAATTATATGAATTTGAAGAATTATCCAAAACTTGCAACAAAAACAACAAATGCAAAAACAATTACAAATATATATATATATATATATATATAGATATACAGGGCAGGGAATCGTCAATTAGTAATAAAATTAATAATTAACAATTTTGCCGGGTAGCTCAGTATGAAAAAACCTTTTCGGTAAAGCCATTTATAATCATAAATATATAGGG
>NC_068986.1:73953251-73953972 GCF_001194135.2 Octopus bimaculoides | reverse complement strand
TATATATACCATACAAAAATATTTAAAATTAAGCTGTTATTCAGAAATTCTATAGGAACATATATTTAGTGCCTAGATCCACCCAGTCTATATTGAAAATGTTCTACAACAATGATAATGTTATATCAAGTTTTAGTCACATCATTCTAGATAAAATTCCATTTAATTGAGGTCATACAAATTGTAATATCATTTTGGAAACTCAACACATCTTTTTTTTTAAATCTTCAAAATTTATGCTGCATGTTATTGTAATGTTTTAACTATTTCAAATAGTGACAAAATAGTTGAGTCACTAAACTAGAAATAAATTCTAACATTTCTGTACATTACTTTAAAATAAATAAATAAATGAATAAATAAATGAAATCTCAGTTATTTTTTTATATAATGTCTAATTGAAGTCAGTAACATAACAGAAATAGTATTGACTTGAGTGGCAAAGTTATGAGAAATGTTAAGTTAAGGTTATTATTTTAAAGCAAGCTTAAGGATAACAATAGAATATTTACTGATGGTGAGACTTGATACTGACAGTAGAATAAAAGGGATAAAGACCCTGCTGGAGTCATATAGACTCATAAGGCCAGTTTCCCAGTATTTGTGGTGCATATGTTCACATATGTGAAATGAAGTGTTTCTCTCAAGAACACAACACATCGCCTGGTCCAGGAATTGAAACTACAATCTTATGATCATGAGTCAAACACTCTAACCACTA
>NC_068986.1:73950395-73953241 GCF_001194135.2 Octopus bimaculoides | reverse complement strand
GTCATATGCCTCCACTATCTCTTTTTTTTTTTTTTTTTTTCTAAGACTAAATACTGAAAGGAGAGTCAAATACATTTTGATTGAGACTTAAAAATTCACCTGATGGTTTACTAAACAGCTTTTGATATAATGATTTTGTGTTATATTTCAGGTGCTGTAAATGATATCATTTATCTCCTTACAGTTCACATTGTACCCCTATTACTGTTTCTTATCACCTCCTCCTCCTCCTCCTCCTCCTTGACCCACACCTATTTCTTTCACTTCCCATCCCAAAATTGATATTCACTGTAGCCACCTTAATCTCCATTTCCATGCTCTAGTGCACTTAACTACACGCAAACCTTTTTTCTAGTCTCCTATCCCTGTTCTTCCATATTCATCTTGTACTGTAAGGATACACCCTCATAATCTCTCTCTCCCTCTCTCCCCCTTTCTAGGTAAGGAAACCAAGTATTCACCTGTTCAGCATGATACCTGTCTCCATCCCTTCCCTCAATCATATTTTCTCAACCTTCAATACAATACTTGAATTAGTAGAGGGGTCATGTCTTGTGAGTATTTGCTGACCTCACTAGTCCTGGTACCATGAAAAAAAAACCCCTTCCAGCAAACTCTATAAAGTGGTTGGCTTTAGGAATGGTACCCAGCTGTAGAAAGCATGCCAGAGCAGGCATTGAAGCTTGGCATAGCCCTCTGGCTCCTGTCAAGCCATCCAACCCATACCAGAATGGAAAAATGGTGATGGTGATGATGATGATGGTGGTGGTGGTGGTGGCGGCGGCGGCAGCGATGATGAGGAGGAGGATTTTGTAAGTAATTGGTTATGACACTTTAAGAAAGATTAGCAGCAAACAGGTGAGTTTTTTTGATAAATGTTTGGTGTATGGCATCTTGCATTTCAGCATTGTTTAGTTTTTGATAAACCACTTTCATTTGGTTGCTTCAGAGAAGTGTTTGATTCATTAGTATTTCATCTGAGGGAAACTTTCTGCTACTAGATAAGCACAAATATTAATTAACGCTACAGGCACTAATTCACTGAATTTAACATGAGAAAATAAAGGAACCTTCATGCAGTTACTGGACCTGTTAAAAATAGCAACCAAATCTACTCTAAATAGTACTGTATCATCTTAAGGAAAGGACACATTGAATAATGCAGATCTAGATGAACTGTGACCAGGTAAAAAGATGAGATGATTTCAGCTGGAATGCCTTTGATGATGGATTTACTGGACCAGGACTGGCCTGGGATTAATTTAAAACTATTATTGGTTTCAAAGTTTGGCACATGGCCAGCTATTCCAGGGGAGGGAGATAAGTCAATTATATTGACCCCATACTCAACTGGTACTTATTACCAACTCTGAAAGGCTGAAAAAGAAAAGTCAACCTTGGCAGAACTTGAACGGAGAACAAAAAAATTGATGATATGCCACCAAGCATTTTGCCCAGCATGCTAATGATTCTGTCATCTTGCTGCCTTACAACAACTACTATTAACACCACAAGATAAGCTATAATCTTAACATTATAAGCACTAATAACTAAGTTTAGCCCTGGAAATAAGCACGAAGCTGAGGATTTTTCAGGATTACCCCACATATAAAATAAATTTTCTTGGTATGCAACATGTGCTGCAAGGCAGCAAGACCAAAAAATTCTACAAAATAACACAAACTCTCAATCTTTTGTTAAATGCCTGACTGCAACACAGAAAGGTCCACACTTTCAAGCGATAATATGCACTTCCTGAGACAGCCATATTTCGATGATAGAACCACTGACATGAGTGAGCCTTAGAGAGGGATTGAACATATAGATGATACAATTTGGTCAGTCCTTGTGAAAATTTCTGTTCTTCGAAATTAACCTATAAACAGCAACTAAGTTTGCATAGTGACTCCATTAACAATATAGACATGTGCTTGAGGATCTACATAACATACCAACTAAATGGTAAAGGGTAAAGGCCCCCTTCAGCCATTCATGACCATGAGATTGCATCTAGAAAGTTCCACTCTGAAGCACAAGACTGGGCAATGTTGTTTATGGAAAACCAGCAGTTGCCCATGCATATCAGCCTCCCCCTCCTTGCCACCAATGTTATCCATGGGAAAAGCAAAGGCCAACACAGCTTAGCACCACTGATGTCACAACTCATTTCTACAGATGAGTGAACTGGGGTAACATGAAATAAAGTGTCTTGCTCAAGAACACAACACACAGCCTAGTCTGGGAATAAAACGCACTACCTCGTGATCATGAGCCCAATGCTCTAACCACTGAACCATGTGCCTTCACATCATACCAAATAGGTTGCAGTAAATACGGTGTTTCCTACATCAGAAGCACCATCCAAAAGCTATATATCCACATCAAGGAACAACATGTGCAGATAAACACATCAGTCAAAAAGCATCTGCAGAAATGTTACACTCAGGATTTATACTTACCATCAAAACAACTGAGCTTAAAATAGGTAATTTGAGGATCATGGAGGCAATCCTCATTAGTAAAATGAAACCATAAATCAACAACAGATGAGAGTCATCCAAGTCAGAATAGTCTATTGAAACAAAACCAATCTGTGCATGTCACAACTTTATCTCACATATTTGAGCAAAAGATAACAACTTGACACCATCTCCAATTTTCTCGTTATGAAGTGATGTTAGTCTGAAATATGGAAATATAAGGTGAAGTGTAATAGTTGCTCAGTCTTCTTTCTTTTATTTCCATCCAATATTTCAATTTACTTTGCATTGGCATTGGAATAATTTTAACTTTAAATATCATACATTGCTTCACTGAAATTACACTACTAAAGATACATGTGTATA
>NC_068986.1:73944276-73949384 GCF_001194135.2 Octopus bimaculoides | reverse complement strand
GTGTGTGTATGTGTGAAATTATATTTGAAAAACAACCAAACAAAAAAAAAAACAACTGACACAGAGTCACATACATAATTATTTACATATATTTCTTCATTCCTTTTTATGTGAGTGACATAAAAAAATTACTGAAGTCGATGCTATGATGGATTGGGTAAACTAAAATCTCAATATTTAGTCAATAAGTAACGAATTAACTCTGAAATTAAAGATTTATCGTTTCGCACATTGATTTTTTTCTTTTTGTTTTTTCAAAAGGAAATTTATTAGAGAAATGGGCTATATATGCATGCATAAATATCAATCTATATAAGTTTTTACACATGCACACACACACACGCAGACACACATACACATATATGAGTTTTTATTGTATTTGCAACATATGTTACTAAAATATCTTATGTATATTCAAATATGCCTATTAATACAGTTACTATAGAGGTACACTTTTATATGCTTGGTTATTTCGTATGCATGTGTGTGAGTGTGTGTATGTGTGTGTGTGCGTGCGCGCGCATGCATATATGATGTACATTGTGAAAGCTAAGCAAATCATGTATAGTGATGACATCAGTAAAGTAAGAGTTAACAGTGAGTTCAGTAAGGAATTTTGCATGTAAGTAAGCATCCACCAGAACTTGGTTCAGATTTCCATGTTTCTTAGAATCCTCCAGATTATAACAGAGGAATTTCAGACCAACTGCTTATAGCAACTCTTGTATGCTGATGGTGAAGGCGCATGATTTAGTGGTGAGGGTATTCAGCTCACAATCGTAAAGTCATGAGTTCAATTCCTGGTGATGCGTTGTGTCCTTCGGCAAGACATTTTATTTTACATGGCTCCAATCGACTTAGCTGGCAAAAATGAGTAGTACTTATATTTCAGAGAGCCAGCCTCGTTACACTCTATGTCAAGCTGAATCTCTCTGAGAACTACATTAAAATTATATGTGCCTGTGGAGTACTCAGCCACACTTCCATTAATTTTACGAACAGGCTGTTCCATTGACTGAATCAACTGAAACCCTCATCAGTTAGTATGCTGATGGCCTAAGTCTCAGAGCTCTCCAGATCATAGCAGAAGTGTTTCAGACCAGTTGCTTATGGTAACTCTTGTATGCTGATGGCCTAACTCTCAGAACTGAATCTACTGAGAAGAAAATAAATGCCAAACTTGGAAGCAAAGTTTGAAATCATGTGGTTTCGATATAAACTTTTAGTGAGCAAGAAATAAGACTGGACCCTATTGATTTCATTGAAGTGGATGTGCTTGATATGCAAACAAGGAGTAGATAGGAATTCCATATTGTGCACCTATTGTGAACTAAGTAAGAAAAGTATATTTCAAATAAAGATGTACAAGTGCAGTTAGCAGTAACAGAACAGATAAAATAAAATTTCTTAGGTTCCTTAGAAGTATTTCATAGTTTTACTTTGATAAATTTATTAGCAGGAGTGGCTGTGTGGTAAGTAGCTTGCTTACCAACCACATGGTTCCGGGTTCATTCCCACTGCATGGCACCTTGGGCAAGTGTCTTCTACTATAGCCTCAGGCCAACCAAAGCCTCTTGAGTGGATTTGGTAGACAGAAACTAAAAGAAGTCCGTCGTATATATGTATATATGTATATATATATATATATATATATATATATATATATGTATGTTTGTGTATATGTTTGTGTGTCTGTGTTTGTCCCCCACGAACATCGCTTGACAATCGATGGTGGTGTGTTTACATCCCCGTAACTTAGCGGTTCGGCAAAGGAGACTGATAGAATAAGTACTAGGCTTCCAAAGAATGAGTCCTGAGGTAGATTTGCTCGACTAAAGGCGGTGCTCCAGCATGGCCGCAGTCAAATGACTGAAACAAATAAAAGAGTAAAAGAGAGTAAAGAGTGGATGTGAGGAATCTAAAAACATAGTTTCCAAAGTAAAAACAAGGTTCAGGGAGCTATTACCTCAGCTAGAATAAAACAAAAAAAAAGGAGGCTTCTCTCTCAGAGTGAAGTTTACTCTGAAGGATGCTTATGTACAAAGTAAGATGGTGCATGATAATGAGAGTTAGGACTTGAGTTGTAAAAACTAAGAAGAAATAAACCAAACATGCTTTGCTGGATGTGCAATGCTACTGTGCTTGGAAAACGGAGCACAAATGAACTCAGTTAAAACTGGATATGCAAGGAATGTTCATATATTTGTATATAGGCTCCTAGAGCTGGTTTCCCAGTTTCCAGAGTGGATATATTCTCCACCTGGATGGGATACCAGTCCATCATGGGCTTACTCATTTTTGCCAGCTGAAGTGTTTAGCTCAAAAAGACAGCACATTGCCCAGTCCAGGAATCGAAACCACAATCTTACAATCATGAGTCCAATACCCTAACCATTAAGTCACATGCCCCCACTGACAGGAATATAATGTGCTTAAAGAAAGCTACTTTTGTATGGATATGTGATGTGTGTAGCATATGGCAATTCTATAAAGGTGTACCGAGTGCCCCAAATCGATTGGAAGAGGGAGACCAAGAAGACATGGAATGAAGTGGTGAAGGCTGATCTCAAAAAACTGAACATCATAAAGGATGTGCTGAAACAAAGTGCTGGAGGAGACCCAACCATCTCATATAAGAATCGAATGCAGGGGTATAGAATTTGTGATGATCTTTTAGTGTTTTTTACTTGTTTCAGTCATTAGAATGTGACCATACTGGGGCACCACCTTGAATCAACCTCAGTACTTATTTCTTTTATTTTTTTTTAAGCCTAGTACTTATTATATTGGTCTCTTTTGCCAAACTGCTAAGTTATAGAAAGGTAAACATGCCAACACCAGTTGTCAAGTGGAAGTGGGGGACAAACACAGACACAAAGATATACACGTAGATATACATATATATGACGGGCTTCTTTCAGTTTCCATCTACCAAATCCACTCATAAGGATTTGGTTGGCCTAAAGCCATAGTAGAAGACACTTGTCCAAGGTGCTATACAGTGGGACTGAACTCAGAACCATTTAGTTGGTAAGCAAACTTCTTACCACACAGCCACACTGAAGATTGAGTTGTATAATATCAAAATTCCAGCCTCACTTTTTCATTATGTTACTTTCTTGTTTGTATCTCACAACTTTTTCTATTAATTTGTCTGTCGCTATTATCATTCACATAACTCCCACTTCTCCATCATCCTGTTGCCTATATAGCACGGGAAGGCATCTCATTGGTTCTGTTTATATTCAATCTTCCTTCTAACTTGAGGGAACGACAGACCACCAAACAATGGTTAAGTAGCAGTAACATGACTGTGAAGGCAAAAGAGGGAGAGAGTGATACAAGAAAATCGAAGAGGTAATGAGAGAGTAATGGAGAGAGTTAGACAGCATATGATTGATGTTTAGTAAGAAAAATTTGAATGGTAACAGCATGGAAAGTGTGATTGGTGGGGAGGGGTGGAGTGAATGACAGCACAATGACAGGAGAAAAAAAAATTACTTGAAGTGAGAAAGAGCGATGAGTGAAAGAGAGCATGATGGCTGTCAGCGATGAGTGATGTGTGAGAGAGTGATGGATAGCAATAAAGAAAGATGATACCTTTCGTCATTGCTATCTATCACTCTTTTGTCACACTGTATGCTGCTCATGTTATTTGTATTCAAGATCCTTACCAATAATTAACCATGTGCTACTCTCCTCTCTCTCCTCCTCGTATTACCATCTCACTCCCCTCACCCTGATTCTCTATCATTGCCTTCTCTTAATCATATTATTTTTATCCAACATCCTTACAAACAACCCTCACCTATCACTAATGTTCTTGTTCTATTCCTTCACTGCACTATCAGTTGCTTGCTCTCACTCTCTTCCCACCATGTTGTACAGAAAAGAGAAAAATGAATAGAAACATCATCATCATCACCATCATCACTTAATGTCTGCTTAGTTTCTACAGGAGGATGCACTTCCTAATGCCAACCACTTGACAGAGTGTGCTGAGTGTCTTATACATGCCACCAGCATGGGTTCATTAACACGGCACTGACATGGGTGTTTCTTACGTGCCACCAGCATGGGTGCATTTATGCAGCACTGGCATGGATGTGTTAATGCAGCACCAGCACAGGTGCTTTTCTTTAAGTGGCGCCAGCACCAGAAAGGACAAGCCTGTATGTGTGCAAGACAGCAATTTTACTTAGCTCAATATGTTTTATCAAGTACAGCAAATCGCCATGTCTCCCACTCCTTTGTTATTTCCTCAGTGAGGCCCAGCAACCAAAGATTCTTTCTCACTACTTAATCTCACATCTTCCTGGGTTTACCCCTTCCACAGGTACCCTCCACAATTAGAACTCAGCACTTCTTTACATATTCCTTATCCATACTCAACAACTGAAGGAAAAAGTGGGACTTTGTATTTTTTCATTTTGCTGTAAGGCAACTTCCTTGTTGCTGGTGAACAAACAGAAACAACACAGAGTAGAGAGGACTTTTTACTCTTATCAGGAACAAGTCAAACTTACTGCTGCTGAAACTTTGATAAAATGCCACCATTACCAACTCTGAATTGGCTAATGACAGGAAAGGCATCCAACTATAAATGCTATGCCAAAAATGACACAAATGAGATGTGATCCCTGATTGATGGAGGAGGTTAGTAACTGTGAAAATAAGAACTGATTTGAGCCAGTCAACCCATACAAAGATGGAAAAGTGAATTAAATTGATTTTATTATATTCATATAACCATGTGATTCTGAGTTCTGTCCCACTGTGTAGTACCTTGGGCAAGTGTCTTCTATAATAGACTTGGGTTGACCAAAGCCTTGTGAGTGGATTTGGTAGACAGAAACTGAAAGAAGTCCATCATGCGTGTGTGTGTGTTTGTCCTCTACCACCATGTGACAACTGGTATTGGTTTGCTTATGTACCCATAACTTAATGGTTTGGCAAATAAGATAGATAGAGTGAATACCAGGTTTTAAAAAATAAGTCCTGGGGTCAATTCATTTGACTAAAAGTTCTTCAAAGCAGTGCCCAGCATGGCTGCAGCCTAATGACTGAAACAAGTAAAAGAGTATATATATATATATATATATATATAT
>NC_068986.1:73943904-73944147 GCF_001194135.2 Octopus bimaculoides | reverse complement strand
ATATATAATGCAAGAGAGTTAGGGGTTGAGGATTCAAGCCACAAAGAGACTAGTATCTATCCAATATATTGCTGGGAGGGTATGCTAAATGTACTTTACATTTGTAACCTTGATTGTTAATATGACATGGTATGTCATAAGCATCTGTATATTGTGGTCTTTGTCATTTTAGTTACAAAATAAATAAATTAATTCAATGGAATACATTGTCTGCAAGTCGATGGATACCGCATATTCTCCTCC
>NC_068986.1:73941797-73943879 GCF_001194135.2 Octopus bimaculoides | reverse complement strand
TATATATATATATATATATATATATGTATGTATATAACCCATGCAGGTATGTAAAAGTTGAATGATGATGATGGTGATATATACATGCCCCTTCCTCACTGCTGCCACCTCTTTCAAAGACAAGTCTTTTATTCATCTGGCATTTATAAAATAAGTATTTGGAACAGAATGAGCTTAAGTGAATTACCTAACGTTCTTCTCTATACATTTCTGATTTAATCCCACTGTGAGAAATCATTATTGACATTGTCACAGTGAAAACATAGATCTTTGGAGTTATTTGTGTGACATTCTCGGATATTACATCTGAGCTTTTCTGTAATTGATTTTACTTCTCATTTCTTCTAGATTGCAACATGGTGGTTCAGGAATAGTTGTGGTTAAAATGTTTGCTTCATAACTATGTGGTCTTTGGGTCTATCTTCCTATGCAGTGCTTTTGGACAAGCATCTGAACAAAACCTTGTGATTCAAACATGGGTGCTTTTATTTGCAAGTATTCAGACCAGGGACTGGTGATGTCTTAAGGCATGTGCAGACTGGGTAATTGCCCAGGGGCTTACAGATCTAGGGGCACAATTCAAATCTATGCATGCTATGGATTACTGTCAATAAAATACTACAAGACCCAGTGCAGTAACTTGTCAGGTGGTGGAGAGTGCTATGATGCAGCCAAGATGCCCATACCTGGGTTCAAATCTCTGGTCTGAGAATATGAGGTGATATCATAAAGTTCCTGGACTAGTTATGTAGCACACCAACAGATGGCAGCACATGGTTGCATATGCAGTGAAAGCTAGCAGTGACCTTTATGAGGCAGTGTGTCAAGTGACATCACTGTGTTTACTTTGCAGGTTGTGAAATTTGTGTCTTTGTGTTCATGTGTATGCTGTAGTCTGTGATTTTGTCATGGACAGGAAGCTGGGACAAAAGAGCCAACATGAAATTTTGCGTTAAACTTGGGAAGTATACTATAGAAACATTGAGAATACTTTAGCAAGCTTATGGTAATGAGGCAATGGATTGTACACAATGTTTCAAGTGGCACAGGTGCTTCAAAAGTGGAAGAACATCCCTGGAAGACATGCCATGAGCATCACTCCCAGAAATGTGATATTGTGCATCGAGAATTTGTCCCCCAGGGCCAGACCATCAATTGAGAGCTATTCTATGACGTTTTGAAGCATTTGAGGGAGGAAATTTGGCAAAACAACCAGATCTGTAGAGAGCAAAAAATTGTTTTCTTCACTGAGCTCTCTTCACTCATCAGTTTCTCATCAAAAAACTTGCAGACTTTTATCTCTTCTACATGATGAAAAGGCAGGTCAAAGGTTGTCGTTTAACACCATTGTCAAGACTTAGAGGGAATCACAAAAGGTCCTCAACTTGCTTATGGAAAATGACTTCCAGGCTAGATTCCAAAAGTGACAGGAATGCTGGAACCAGTGTATTCCTGCGCAAGGTGACTATTTCAAAGGAGATGATGTTAAAATTTAGGTAAATAAGTTTATTTTTCATTAAACATAACTAGTCTGGGAACCTTTTGATACCACCTCATAAATTCCTTCCTTCCTTCCTCCCTCCTTGGCAGTCATGGAGACCCTTAAAAATGACTGAGCTAGTAAACAAACAAAGTTTCCACAGAAGTTTTCTATAAAACTGTGAAGAGACATCACCAGTAAGAAATATTAACCATCATCAAAAACCAGAGACACACACATACATAATTATGCACATTCATAATTGTGTAGTGTACACACATGCACACATAAATAATTGAGTTACATAGATACATACACACATAATTATGTACCATACACACATAGATGTGTTGGCTACACATATACACACATAACTGAGTTGCATAGACATACACACACAAAATGTGATGCATGCACATATACATACATAACTATGTACCATACGCACATAAATGATTATGAAGCACAAGCTTATAAATAATTGTGGTAATGTAAACATATATATACACATAATTGTATACCAACCCATGACAGCATGGAAAACAGATATTATATCATAACAATGATGACACACATATTGACATACATAACTACATAGCATA
>NC_068986.1:73936978-73940700 GCF_001194135.2 Octopus bimaculoides | reverse complement strand
ATATATATATATATATATATATATATATATATATATATATATATATACACATATACATGTGCTTGTGTGTGGTGTATATATATGTATGTATGAACGTGTGTATGTATGTATGTATGTATGTTTTACATTTCAGTCATGTTTTTTGCTTTGTTATTTTTCTGTTCCAAACAATTGCTGGAAATTACAGTCTTGTCCATTTTATTTATTTTACTTATTTTTTTTTTTTTTCTATTTGTTCCAATTCTATTTTCGAAATATAAAAATTGGAAAATTTCAGAAGAAAGTGAGATTTATCAATACTGCCACTAACACCAGATTAGCATCAACAACACTTATCCAGCATCTCTTTCCACTACAACCGTCATGCACATGCACACACACACACATGTATACACACACGCATGCATGCATATACACACACATGCACACACACTCACAGGTTTTTTTTATTTAATGTATCTCATGATATTCTGATGAATAAAAATGAGTAGAAAATTTAGAAAAAGAAATCCCATTAAAATATAAATTTTAAAATATATCCACAAAAAACTTCCCACTTTATGCACGCACACACACACTATATATATATATAAGAATATAAAAACAGTCATCAAAAAAGACCAAATTAAAAATTTCAATCAACACAGTAAAATTATGTGTGTGTGTGCGTGTGCTTGCGTGCATACCAAAAGTGCCAGCTACCCTGTCTAGAGTAAGGACCAGTTGTTGCAACAGCTTGGATTTCAAGGGTTTAGAGCAATAATCCTCAACCATTTTTAGCCTATGGACCCCTTTCATTCCTATTTTACCCTAAAACAAAATCCTACTTTATTTTTATATTTAAATATTATTAGGAAATGTATAAAAAATTATAATGTTTTGTGTATTGTAGAAGTATAAGTAATTTATTGTGCATAAATTTTAACAACAAAAGGGCCATAATGACCCCAGTTGAAAACCATTGGTTTAAACCAATGGTTCTAAACCAGGGTCTATATGGTCCCTGAGGTTCCAAATAAGATTTTTGAGGGGTCCACACAACAAAATAATGAAATGGGGATCCACAATAGTATTTCAAGGGTCCTTGTAAAAATTTTGCTTTAGATGTATGTATTGCTATTTATTATTGCAAGAAACAGCTAAGCTTCTTTCTCTAATGTATAGTCTTTAAACTTCATTTTTGTACCTGGTTTGCAAGATTCTTTATGTGAATTTGTGTGTTGGAGCAAATTTTGTTGTGTCTGGAGAGTGTCATATTGTCTAGTCCTTAAACATTGAATAATTATGGAGGCCCACCTGAATTAAATAGTAATCAAAGGGGTCATCATATAAATAATGATTGGGAATCTTATCTATATGGCCCATGAGGGTCCATATAAGATTTCTGGTGATCCACGCAAGAAAATGGTAAATTGGAGATCCACCACAGTATTTTAAGGGACCTGAAAACACTTTTGCTTTAGATGTATGAATTGCTGTTTATTGCAAGAAACAGCTAGGTTTCTTTCTCAAACATTTTACATAGCTCAACCGACACATTATCATGTGAAAAACAAAACAGGAATTTGAAAGAAGTTTCAATAAAACAAGTTTTTAAACATCAAATGGCTATGGGAGTCCACTAGAATAAAATAGTAATTAAAGGGGTTCATAGATAAAAAGGATTAAGAACACGTGGTCTACAGTAAGGACCAGATGCTGCCTTGGATTCCAAGGATCCACAGCTGTTTAATATTTTGCCAAAAGATGAGCTTATATCACTACAAGAAACTCAAATGAGGACAGTAATATCAAATCCCTTTATCAATAAAAGCAAACAGCAATGAGAATGACTGTTGAAAAGGAGATGAAAAAAGTGATGCCCAGGTATAGCCACAGCCTTTGGGTTGGAACATAAAGGAAGGTGATTCTTGTAGAGTTATGATGAGGAGAGTATCTTGTAGGTAATATTTTCTATAGTGACCTAATGTTGGTAAGTAATTAACAACAATATGTGTGTATGTATATATATATATATATATATATATATATATATATATATATATAGTCCCTTCTCCAATTGCTAAATGTCCTTTAAATTTTAAATCTTAATTGTTGATATGACATGGTATGTCATAAATGTCTGTATTTTGTGTTTTTTGTCAATCTAGTTATGAAATAAACAGATTAATCAACAGAATACAATGTCTGCAAGTTGATGAGTACTTCATATTCCCCTCCATTTTCTTATTGCTATATATATATATATATATATATATATATATATATAGACACACACACACACATATATATATACACACACATACACATATATAGGATGATAACATCAAGTTTTAAATGGAATCAACATTATTATTTTGATGCCAATGTTTTCTTTACTCAAATTGCTTATATATTCTCTCAGTTTTAGTAGGTACAGATAAGCTCATCCTTCACTGAAGAACACTGATAAGGGTGAAACATCAACTGAAATTTTCACTATATTGTAAGTGCAGGTGTGGCTGTGTAGTAAGAAGTTTGCTTCCCAACTACATGGTGCTGAGTTCAATCCCACTGTAGAGCACCATGGGTAAGTGTCTTCTGCTATAGCCTTGGGCTGACCAAAATCTTGTGACTGGATTTTGATAGACAAAAACTGAAAGCAGTCCAATGTAAATATGTGTGTGTGTGTGTGTGTGTGTGTACCTATGTGTAAGCGTGTCTTTGTGACTGTGTTTGTCCCCTGTTACCACCACTTGACAACCAGTGTTTGCATGTTTATGTCCCCTTATGTTTACATCCTTATGATTTAAAAATTCAGTAAAAGGGACCAATAGAATATATAGTAGGCTTAACAAAAAACTACTAAGTACTGGGGGTCGATTCATTCAACCAAAAAATTCTTTCAGGCGTTGCTCCAGCATGGTCGCAGTCCAGTGACTGAAACAAGTAAAAAATAAAAGATAAAAGATGTCCTCTTCATTAAAGATGTAATTTTTTTTTTTTTTTCTTGAAACACTGGCTTCACAACTTTAATTAGTTTAGTCTCTCTCCTCACTTAACTAAACGTTTTTATGTAAATGACATTCCTGAGAATATTTTTCCTTTTTCGTTTTTTCTGTTTGTTTCAAGCAAAGTAAGCGCTTTCATTAATTATTTTTTCATCTGCAATATTTAGTACTTTAATGAATCCACCTACATATGAATATCAGTTTCCAAGTCGTATATAACACCTAGATCATACTGAAGTGTGTGTATGTATGTATACATACATAGGTATATAGATACATAGATACATACATACATACATACATACAACATATGTACATACATACATACATACATACATATGTATATGTATATATACAAGTAAAAAATGTGCTATGAACATTTATAGGATACTACCAGAAATACCTGGCTTTGCCCGGGTTAAAGAGAATAATGAAATCTAAAAGCGCCGTCTAGACTACGCAACCCTCAACTGTTAGTAGCTACGATACCATATTTCTACATTAATAACTCTCCAATCCATGCCAGCATGGAACATAGACATTAGGAGGGCCTTGAAATCAATGTTACCAACTGGGGACTATGTGTGTCGTAGTGATAATAAAAAGACCCAAAGGAGGTCTGCAACGAAATAATTTTACTCAACACTTTGCAAGTGAATCAGTGGAGGCAAAGATGCGTCTCATTTACTTGACAATTTATGCACCACATTGCAGAAATCACAATGTAAGTAT
>NC_068986.1:73932186-73934415 GCF_001194135.2 Octopus bimaculoides | reverse complement strand
ATATGATTAAAGCAGTTAACTTTACTTTCTATTTGTCATTATTTTCAGAGTGTTTGTGTATGGGAGGGAGGGAGGGTGTAATAGAGCATTAACGACATTTTGCAATTAATATGCTTGAGTATAAGAATGTATGTAGTTAAAGCTATAAAATTTCTTTCTTGTTGCGTGGTAAGAAGCTTGCCTTTTGAGCTACATGGTTCTGAGTTCAGTCCCACTGCAAGGCACCTTGGACAAGTGACTTTTACTATTTAGTAGATGGAAACTGAAAGAAGCCTGCCATGTGTATGTGTATGTGTGTGTGTGTGTGTGCATGTTTGTTCCCCACCACTGTTTGACAACTGGTGTTGGTGCATTTAAGTCTCTATAACTTAGCAGTTCACCAAAAGAGACTGATAGATTAAGTACCAAGCTTTACATAAGTACTTTAAATAAGTACTGGGATCAATTCGTTCAAATAAAATTCTTCAAGGCAGTACTTCAGCATAGTCGCACTCTATTGACTGAGACAAGTAAGAGTAAAAAATATGTATATATAAGTACAAGGCCTGAAATTTTATCAGAGGGGGTTAGTCAATTACAGCAACCTCCAATACTCAGCTGGTACTCATAAAGTAGACCTTGGCTGAATATGAACTAAGAAGGTAAAGATGAATGAAATGTCACTGAGTACTTTGTCTGCCATGCTAACTATTCTGCCAGCTTGCTGCTTTATTTAAAGCTTTAGAATAACAACAAAAACAACAATTATACTCTTTACTCCTTTACTTGTTTCAGTCATTTGACTGCGGCCATGCTGGAGCACCACCTTTAGTTGAGCAAATCGACCCAGGGACTTATTCTTTGTAAGCCTAGTACTTATTCTATCGGTCTCATGCCGAACCGCTAAGTTACGAGGACATAAACACACCAGCATCGGTTGTCAAGCAATGTTGGGGGGGACAAACACAGACACACAAACACACACACACACACACACACATATATATATACATATAGATATATATATATGATGGGCTTCTTTCAATTTCCAAGGCTTTGGTCGGCCCGAAGCTATAGTAAAAGACACTTGCCCAAGATGCCATGCAGTGGGACTGAACCCGGAACCATGTGGCTGGTAAGCAAGCTACTTACCACACAGCCACTCTTGCGCCTATCATAATTATGATAATTATTTTTTAAGTTCACATAAGGCAGTGAACAGGCAGAACTGTCAGAGCATCAGAAAAAGTGCTTTGCAACATTTCTTCCAGCTCCTTACATTCTGAGTTCAAATCCTGTTGGGATGAATTTCAGGTTTCATCCATGCAGGATTTATAAAGTGAAGCAGTAGTCTACGAGTGGGCTTAATGATATTGACTACTATTCTTCTATTCGAAATTGCTGGTTTTACGTCTAAATCAGAAACTTTATAAAGCTGCTGGTAAAAGGAGAAGCATCCACCAATAGAAATAAAATCATGATTGTGACAGTGGAGAGCAAAATAAGGTCCTCTGACTTGTTAGTATACCCTGTTAAAATGCCCAACCTATGCTAGCATGGAAGCAGATGTAAAATGATGATGATGATTGTACAGGAGCAGCGTGGCTGTGTGGTAAGGAGCTTGCTTCCGAACACATGTTTCTGTACTCGGTTCCATTGCATGGCACCTTGGGCCAATGTCATCTACCATAGCCTTGGAAAGAGGTTATGTGAGTGGATTTGGTACCAGAAACTGAAAAAAACTCATTCGATATATATATATATATATATATATATATATATATATATATATATATATATATATATATATAAATGTGTATGTATGTGTGTGTCTTTGTTTGCCCCCTACCACTACTTGTGCTTAAGTCTCGTAACTTAGGAGTTTGCTAAAACAAAAAGACCAGTAGAACAAGTACCATGATTAAAAAAATATTTTTATTAAGTCTAGGAGTTGATTCATTTGACTAAATTTCTTTAAGGCCCAGCATGGCTGCAGTCTAATGATGAAAATAAAAGATTAAAGAAAAGATGTGTGTATATATTTATGTACCCGAAGAGACCAAGAACAGGTTGAAACATGTGTCATACTGAATAAAATCTTTTACTCATTCCATCCATCTATTTTATTAATACTGTTACCACAACCACCACTATGAAGTTCCTACAATAAATCCATGGATAACAACAGGTAATTGAAACTGTGCCAGTTCTTTGCTTATCATCTACTTATACATTTTGTATAATTTCTCC
>NC_068986.1:73925235-73932176 GCF_001194135.2 Octopus bimaculoides | reverse complement strand
TATATATAGGTGCATATCTGGGTACAGGACGTTGCAAACAACACGTAGACGAAAAAATAATAATAACCAGAGCACAGAAAACACACAGGCCACACAGATAACATTTTCCTTCATCAGCTGCCGCCATTCTAACACAGGCGTATCATTTATGTCCACTTTGCATACAAATATATATGTAGAAACAAATTCATAAATAAAAACATAAATGTGTATGTACGCGCATTTATGCATGTGCGTGTGTGTATGATGACTGCCTCATTTTGTCAGATGATAGTCATCTTACATGCAGAAAAGATACTGAGACATCTGTGTGTCGTTGGATTTAAGTGATAAAAGTTTGTACAACGCTTTTTGCCACCCTCTTTGTCTCGATAAATAGGTTCCAATGACAAGAAATGCAAGATGACTACTACTATTTCCACTGCAAGTTGTATGTCAAAGTACTTTTCTTTGAGAAAAGTTGCCTTCTCCATGGTTGTGTCAAAAATAACAGAAGTCTCTTCTACCCTTGGGAAATATATTTAACCCATAGAAGGGACCCTGACAGGACAAGTACTATGGTTTTGAATCAGAATGGACCTGGGAATAACAGTAAATTAAAGAGTGATACCACATTCTCCACAGCACCAGAACTCCCAAACTCTGTGTGTGTGTTTGTGTGTGTGTGTGTGTATACATACGTACATATGCATACATAATACATACATACATACATATATATCATTATAAATATACAGGGATTAGCAATTGAGTTGCTTCTCCAACATACTGAAAATTTAGAAATAGCAGTCAAAGAACTACTGATTCCAAACTACAAATTTTTCTCCAAAATGGATGGCGATATTTATGGCACACATAGAACAAAAAACCGGAGGGAAAAGCGTAAACAAACCAAGCCTTTAGTTAATTGGATACGAATCGTTTCATGGTTAAGTGAATGGAAAATTTCACTATTCCAATCTTCAGCCTCAATATTCTGATAAATTTGAAAGTGTCTCTAAAAATATTAACGGTAATTTTTGGCCATGCGACACCAAAAATCAACGATAAGAAAGGCACTTACGAATTCATCGGCTAGCGAGTTCAGGCATCTCACCCCAAAGAAATCCATTCCATGTGCGTCACAAATAGTCCCGTATGAAAAAAAGTCCCGTGTCGAACTGGTTACGGTTTAGCCATCTAACTTAGAGATATCAAATATATTTTACATACATATATATATATATATACATATATGTGTGTGTGTGTGTGTATGTATATATATATATGTGTGTGTGTGTGTGTGTGTGTGTGTGTGTGTGGGTGTATGTGTGTGTGTGTATATGTATATATATACATATGTATGTATGTATAGAATTAATATAAACAGCAATTTGCAATGTTTCACCAAAATGGAGACTTATAACTGTAACTAAATGTGACTAGGGTGTTAAGAAACACCTACATTGCTAGAAATGAGACCTAAACTGCTTTAATGCTGTAGTGAACACACATGAATGAAAACATATACACTAACAGGGACCTTAATTGTCCGAAAAATGTTAATCAAGAATTCTTAATACTGACGTTAGTTTTGGCAATCTCCATTGCTTCATCAGTTAAGTCCTCTCAATTGTTTGGGTTTTTTTCTGGACCTGCTTTGCTATTAGTATTTATGTTTTCATCATCCAAATTATTGGATGAATTAGCAATTTGCTAATTAATATAAACAGCAGTTTGCAATGCTTCAGCAAAAAGGAGAATTATAATTGTCACTGAATGTGACTAGGGATCACTAAATCATCCAATAATTTGGATAACAGAAACATAGATACTAATAGTGAAGCAGGTCTAGAAAAAGCCAAACAATTGAGAGGGCTTAACTGATGAGTACTATTTTTTCCCACCTTGGTTTGCATTTATGGGCTTACTCATCATCATCATTTAATGTTCACCTTCCATGCTGGCATGGGTGGGACGGTTTGACAGGAGTTGACTAGGCAGAAGCCTGCACTAGACTTCTGTAACTGTTTTGGCAGGATTTTTACAACTGGATGTCCTTCCTAACACCAACCACCCATCAGAGTGGACTGTGCTTATTCATGTATACACACACACACACACACACACACACAGATACATATATATTAGTCACAGGTATGGTTGTGTAGTTTAGAAATTCGCATCCCATCTAAGTGATTTGGGATTCAGTTTTATGTGGCATCTTGGCCAAATGTGTCTTCTCTAATATCAGGCTGACCAAGGCCTTGTGAGTGAATCTGATAGATGGAAACGGGAAAAGAAACCAGTTGTTTGTGTATGTAAGTATGTATGTATGTGTAGACAGACAGACAGACAGATAGAACTGATATTCCAAAACCAAGGTGTCATGTAAAAAAAGAATTGGTATGGGTAATTGGTGCCATGTAAAAAGTACTGGTGCTGGTACCACATGAAAAGCATCCAGTACACTATAAAAGGGTTGGCATCAGGAATAGCATCCAGCTGTAAAAACCAAGCCAAAACAGACTGTGGAGCCTGACATAGCCCCTGGCCTTGTCAGTTCCTGTCAAACTATCTAACCCCTACTAACATGGGAAACAGATATTAAATGCTGTTGATAGATAGATAGATAGATAGATAGATAGAGAAAGAGAAGGGGGAGGGAGAGAAAGAAAAAGATAGATATGTGTGTCTGTGTTCTTGATTATATTTCCTGTTCTCTGTTTTTGAAATATCATGATACTTGTGCTGTGTTCTGTAGGCATTTCTCCTGTTAATAAATCCCCTGCTTGTTTCATGCCTTTTGGGCATCCAGTTATAACACAATACCAAATAGTAATAATACCTAACCCATGTTAGCTGGGAAAAACAGATATAGGTACGTGTAGTATGAATGTGTGTATGTGTATATCTATTTATCTGTCTATATATATATATATATTCTTTTATTCATTAATTCTTTTATTTGTTTCAGTAATTTGACAGCAGCCATGCTGGAGTATCGACTTTAGTCAAATAAATTGACCTCAGGACTTATTCTTTGTAAGCCTACCACTTTTCCTATCGGTCTCTTTTGATGAACTGCTAAGCTATGTAGACATAAACACACCAGCATTGGTTGTCAAGCAATGGTGGGGAAAAAACAGTGACACACAAACACACACACACATATATATATATATATATATATATATATATATATACAACTGGCTTCTTTTCAGTTTCCATCTACCAAATCCACTCACAAGGCTCTGGTCAGCCCAAGGCTATAATAGGAGACACTTACCCAAGATGCCACACAGTGGGACTAAACCCGGAACCATGTGGTTGGTAAGAAAGCTACTTACCAAACAGCCACTTCTGCACCACGTATATATATATGTGTGTGTGTGTTTGTTCCCCACCATTGCTTGACAACTGATGTTGGTGTGTCTATGTCCCCATAACTTAGTGGTTCAGCAAAAGATATCAATAGAATAAGTATTAGGCTTACAAAGAATAAGTTCTGGGGTCGATTTGTTCAACTAAAGGCAGTGCTCCAGCATGGCTGCAGTCAAATAACTGAAACCAATAAAAGAGTAATATATACATATCTGATATGTCAAATAGGTGCATATCCAAGAAATGTCCATGCATTTTAGAGTGCAACTTTTAAAACTGCATCAAATTCTAGTTATTTCATTACTACAATGCAATAGTAATATATGACATGATGTTGAATAAACTGCATAAATGTTTTGAAGAAATGAATTTTATAAAATATAAATGAGTTTGTCTTTGATATTTTTGCAGATATATATATACAAAGTGACATCTACAGACATGTTTTTGCCTTATTCAACATCATCAGTAAACCACAGTCTTCTTACGCCTACTCAATCATTTTACAGTTATTTCCATAATTATAAACACTGCTCTATGGGAAATAACTCAAATAAGCCAATGGTATATATTTAATGGAGGTGTAATGGCCCAGTGGTTAGGGCAGCGGACTTGCGGTCGGAGGATCGCGGTTTTGATTCCCAGACCGGGTATTGTGTGTGTTTATTGAGCGAAAACACCTAAAGCTACACAAGGGTCCAGCAGGGAGTGGTGGCAACCCCTGTGGTACTCTTTTATCCCAGCTCTCTCTCACTCTTTCTTCCTGTTTCTTGAGTAACGCTGCGATGGACTGGCATCCCGTCCAGCCTGGGGGGAACATATATGCCATAGAAACCAGGAAACCGGGCCCATGAGCCTGGCTAGGCTTGAAAAAGGCACATAAATAAATAAATAATATATTTGATACATGTAATATTTTTGCTTGCAGCCTTCAGTACACTTAAATCATTTTGTACAAAAGAAAAAATATCACAAAAATGAAATCCAGAGATATAAGAAATAAATTTGGTAAAACGAAGTGAAGAAGGAAGCAAAAAGAAATTTCAAGAAGCTAGGCTAGTGCATTGGAATTCTCAGTTTTTATGCATTTATGTGTGAAGCAGTGTGAATCTATGCCTGTATGCTTATGAATACCTATGTACACACATGGGTGGCTGTATCAATATGTGCATGCATGTAATGCTTTTTTTATATATAAGTGTAGAAATATGGATGCATATGTACAATTTGGTATGTTGGTGAATGCGAATGTGTGATTAAGTTAGTGTGTCTGTACACTTAATTTGTATTATTCTAAGTAATTGCATATGTGCCCATGCATGTACGTGTGTATGCTTATGTGTGTGCATGTGTATGTGTGTGCATGCATGCATGCATCCATACTTATTACTAAGAAGAATGGTATCATAGAAATAAAGTATACTCAATGGAAGAGAGAACTGTGCTGGAGTTGTTGTAGTAAGTGGATGTGTTTTGTGAACTGCAATGGTGATGGTTCTGCATTATAGCGTGGGACATTGTACAGCATTGTAGTTCGGGTGTGAACACATAACAAAAGAATTACCATATATATATCAATACAGCAACAAGGGAGTTGCGTAGATGGGACGTGGGATAACAATACATTAATATGCATCTGCATTAAAAGAAAAAGGCAACATGTATGTCTATGAATACTTCTCCCAATGCCCTCAGTTATACATACGTATTTTATCTGGCATTCATTCACATATATGGATGCAGGCACACATACATATATAGATAGATACATACACACATAGATACACACATACATACTTACACACACCCATAAACTGACAGACTGTTAGACAGACAGACAGATAGAAAGACAACTATCAGTTTCCCTTCAAGCATGATGTTGCAGCCTAATCTATTGACAATGCGCGAGATACACAACTGAGGAAGCAAGCACAATAGCCAATAGGACTGATTACTTCCAAATGCCATTTTACAGCTTCTATCAAGTAAATAATAATAATAATAATGATAATAATAATAATAATAATTCTTTCTATTATAAGCACAAGCCCTGAAATTCGTGGGGAGGAAACTAGTAGATTATATCGACCCCAGTGCGTGACTGGTACTTATTTCATTGACCCTGAAAGAATGAAAGGTGAAGTTAACCTCAGCAGAATTTGAACTCAGAATGTAAGGATGGACAAAATGCCATGAAGCATTTTGCCTGGATGTTAATGATTCTGCCAGCTCCCTACCTTAATAATAATAATAATAATAGATACAAGGGCCTGAAAATTTGGAGGGAGGAGGTAAGTGAATTATGTCGACCCCTGTGCTCAAATGGTACTTTTCCATCAACTCCAAAAGGATGAAAGGCAAAGTCGACCTCAACAGAGTTTAAACTCAGAATGAAAAAACAGATGAAATACTGCTAAGCATTTTGTCTGGCATGCTAATGGTTCTACCAGCACACTGCCTTAATAATGATAATCCTTTCTACTAAAGACACAAGGACTGATATTTTCATGGAAATTCAACTCAAGTGCTCAACTGGCACTTATTTTATTGACCCCAAAACAGAGAATCACGAAGATGACCTCAGCAAAATTTGAACTCAGGATGTAAAGACAGACAAAATGCTTAGCAGCATTTTCTCTGATGTGCTAACAAGTCTGCCAATAGTTATCAAAGATCATCAAGAAACAAATATGTTTTCTAATCGATGTATCAATACCAACAGATGAGAACGTTTCTCTAAAAGAAATGGAGATACTATCATCATTAAAAATACAAAAACCTGGAAAGAGAGGTAACTTGAATGTGGAGTCTAAAAACAGAAACAATTCCTATCATAGTAGGCACATTAGGTATGATAAAAAAATATTCAGACAAATACATAACAAAGACACCAGGACTAACAAGTATATATAAAACATATAAAAAATAGCACAACTAGGCAGCGCACGTATCCTATGTAAAACACCTTCAACACAGTAACAATAAGAGCATCACAACAAACCACAGCACATACCCAAGGCACACAGAGCTGCGCTCGGTCGTACAGTGAAAGCATGTGATAAAAATAAGTCTCCTGAATGATAATAATAATAATTTTTTTTATCAGCCTCTAGAACTTAAAGAAAAGCAGTTACATTGCAAAGTACTAGGTATAAACACAGTGGGTGTTTTATCTATGTAAAAAAAATAAAAAATGGGTAACATGCAACAAGAAAATTCCAAATATACAAGAATCTTTAGTAGAAAGGTCACTAATATGGAAAACTCAAGGAGAATCTCACAAAACCTGGACTACTCTTATCATGAAAGCAAGCACTATCCCTCAAATATCATTCTCTTTTCTACTAGTACAGTGGTCCATATGACTCCTGGTGATCCAGTCCATGAAAAAGTTTTGCTTTAGATGTATGTATTGGTATGTATTGCAAGAAACAGCTAGGTTTCTTTCTCTAATAATTATACATAGTTCAACATACACAAGTAAATGTGTAAAGAATAAAATAGCAATTTTGGAAGAAGTAATATAAAACTAGTCTTTAAACATTGAATGGTTATGGTGGTAGTGGGGGGGGGGGGGG
>NC_068986.1:73917403-73925207 GCF_001194135.2 Octopus bimaculoides | reverse complement strand
AAAAAAAAAAAAAAAAAAAAAACGATTGAGAAACACTGTAATAGTGCATGCTCAGTGCAGGCGCATTTCCACATACAGTTTTTCTTCTTTTTGCTATACTGACTCCATTTTCGAAGAATTTACAAGGAAGTAGTAGTACCTCCTTCTCTACCCTCACTCTCTTCTCTAAGTGATGAGAGTTTGGCCAAAGGATTGTCTGTTTTCAGTCATCATCATGCAATTTCTTTCATGATAGCCATGAGAGAGAAAAGAATCTACCTGTACTTCTCAGCCAAAAGAAAATGGTAAAGTGATTTTCATAATGAACTTTTCAGATACATGGATCCATCCTACTTGTAACAACAGCTTTTTGATAATTCAATAACTCAACACAGTAATGCTTAGATACTGAGCAAGTGCATACAAAATAGTTTTGGAGCTCTGCACATATCTTGGATAGGGCTGATTCACAGCACTTCAGTGCCTGTAAATTTTGTCCTAAACCATCAATATCCACAAGACAGCACTGCCATGTCAGGGACTTTAGGAAGTTATCTACAGTTATTAGGATGAATGTCCTCCAGAACAGATGAACTAGTTGATTTTCGTTGCTGTCTTCAGTTTCCCTAAGAATATTTGAGCTCCTCCTCACCACTAGTCCTCTACAGCACACAATCATAGTACTTCCATAGACCACATTACCCAACTGTAGAGGGCTGTCAGTGCCTAACAACAATGCCAAGCACCTAATTTTTTACTTTACTTGACCCAAGACTTCACCTTCATCAAGAAGACAAGTTGTAGAATGAAATGCCAAACAAAAGGCAATCGAGAGTAGCAGTTCTAACCTGATCGAGCAAGAACAAGGGCAAAAGCAATGGTCACAGTAATATATGATAACAGTGATATGTTCACCACCTCAGTCTGAGTTTTCAAGAATAGCTCCCTCTCAGTCCATTTCTGGATAAGACTGACAATCCTGCTCATAATTTCATCTCAGTTTATATCCACCTAGATAAGTTGACTTTTATTCTGATATATTCTCTTTTGGACTACATTATCTAATGTAGCTGTTTTGAGGGCTATTTGTCTTCTATTTCTGGTGCAGTAAGCAATCATAAAGGAGGATTTATTCATATGGTTTAATAGTAGGTTCTTCATTGTCTCTACTGTGGCTACAGGAGTCTATGGCAGCCAAACAGATCCAATTAAGTCCAGTTCTGATATAACCACAAAGAAGTATAGCAGAATTCCTTCCATCCTAATGCTCTGAAGCTTTATATATCTTGGAAGCTCCCAGATCATTGGGTTTACATGTCATCAGTGCACTTCTTGTGGAACTGATCAGAGCTATTTAACAAGAGAATCAGTTGAAACAGCAGGAATAAAACATGGATAAAAATAGAGACACCCAGCCACTACCACCAACACCACTCCTGCAGCTAAAGGAGAAGAAAAATAACCTACTAAAAATAAAAATAAAAATACAATACAAGAAATATAGAAAGGTGAAGAAAAGGAAGAATACAAGAAATTCACAAATAAAAACAAAGAAGGTGAAGTGTTTTTTTTTTTTTGCGAAAATAGTTTTGGGAATCTAAAAACAGATATCTGGGTCAGCTTCTCATTAATGTTTTTTGTTTGTTATTTCTTTTTTTTTTTTGCAAACAATTCTTCTTCCAAAGCTGTAATGAATGGTAAACCAATGAAGAAGTTGAAATAACAGTTATTTTTATATTTACATAGGTTGTTTTTGTTGTTGTTGCTTTATTGCCTATTTGTTTTTTTAAGTTTTTTTTGTTTTTTTTTCATAGCCCAGTTTCAGTATGTATCTCTCTTGGTATCCTCACACACACACACACACACACACACACGAATATATGTACACACACAAACACACGCTTACATGCAGGTGGTATTTGTACACGTAAATGTAAATAAAAATGGTCTGTGTATATAAACAACACTCATGTATGAAGGTTTGTATATATGTGGTGGGTACATGCAAGAGGTGGGGTGTTAATATGATTGTACAAAAGGTTTTCATATATACATTTATTAAAATCTGCACATACAGTATATTTATCTGAAGGATATATATGCATATACATATATATGTACCTACACATATATACATACATGTATGTATATATATATATATATATATTTGTTCATGCACGTCCATATATTCCTATGTACATACATACATATATGCATACACTCTTCACCTTCCACCCATCCATCACCCCACTGAAGTGCACACCCATCTGTAACTTCAAAATCCTACTCCATGACCCCCCAAACTATCTTCCCCACACCACCTCCGTTCACCTTCAAGATAGACAGAAATCTTGACAAGTTCCTAGTTCAAAGCTTCATAGCACCCAGCCATACACAACTAGGCACTTTTAATTAAGTGCACTTTCCATCAAAAGAAGGAGGAGGCATCACAGAGATGGCAAATGGTTAATAGCTCAAATGAAATCATTTTAAACTTGCTAAAATGAGTAGTTTATATGAAGGGAAATATAATTTCGAAGTTTGCATGGTGTGATAGTAAGAATCTGATTGAAGACTTAGCAATTAAAAAAAAAAAATTTCAAACTTTGCAATTAAAATTCTTTTCAATATCAACAACACTACAACTTTTACTGGGACTAAGTTACAGGATCACGTCACTCAAAACTTCTGATGCATATTCAGCGTCGCACTAAGACCCATAGAGGCTCTAAGCACTTAAAAGGTTTTGGTACCCCATATACAGGGGTTGGACAAAATAATGGATACACCTAACATCATAGCATCATAATTTTGTAAATATCTATAAAACCGTCAAAAGCTTGTTTATTTTTATGTTTTTTGATTTATTATTAGTGTTGCTTAATATCTTTTGCTAAAATTGCTGTTTCTTTTCAGATATCATCAAGAAAAGATAATTAAAATTCATTAAAATGACAGATCTGTCAGACTTTCAAAGAGGTCAAATTGTTGGTGCTCGTATGGCAGATGTTAGCATAACAAAAACAGCTGAAATGTTTGGTGTATCAAGAAGTACTGTCTCGAAAGTAATGACAGACTTTGAGAAAGAGGGAAAAACCTCCTCATCAAAACAAAACTCCAGAAGCAAACCAAAAATTTCAGATAGGGACCATTGGACTCTTATGCAAATTGTTAGAAGGGATCACAAAAGTACAGCTCCTAAAATTACTGCAGAGTTTAATGACTACCTCGAGAACCCAGTTTCCAGAAAAACTGTTTGCTGGGAGCTGCACAAAGCCAGATTTCATGGGGGGGCTGCAATCAGAAAACCACTACTTTCAAACACAAACATTGCAAAGTGTTTAGAGTGGAGTAAAACCCTACAGGATTGGTCCCTAGAGCAGTGAAAGAATGTTATTATCTTGGACAGCCGTCCTTTACCCTACTTCCGACACCGGCTGAGTATATGTGTGGAGACAGCTAAAAGAAGCATCTGACCCAGACTACCTTCTTCCAACTGTTAAACATGGAGGAGCATCTGTGATGATCTGGAGGGCTGTATCTTGGAAATCTGCTGGCCCATTGGTTCCCTTCGTGGCAGAATTAATAGCCAAGACTATTTAAGCATTTTATCTGATCAAATTCATCCTATGGTTGCGGAACTGTTTCCAGAGGGAAATGCAATCTTTCAGTGTGATAATGTACCAATTCACACAGCTGAAGTTGCTACTGAATGGCATGAGGAACACTCTAGTGAAGTTGAACATCTTATCTGGCCACCACAGTCTCCAGATCTCAGTATTATTGAACATTTATGGTGCATTTTAAAAAAACAAGTAAAGAGTTGATATCCTCCACCATCATTACTACAAGAATTGGAGACTGTTTTAGCTGGAGAATGGACAAAAATTCCTTTGGAAACGATTCAAACTTTGTATGAGTCCATACTTCATAGAATTCAAGCTGTAATTACTGCCAAAGGCAGTCCTACCCCATATTAAAATAAATTTGTTTGAAATTTTAAGGTGTTTCCATTATTTTGTCCAACCCCTGTATATGTAATTCAAAGTATAAATGATAACAAACCATGGAATAAATTTTTAGTTTTCAAAATGAAACAAAACTAACAGTAAGATAGAAAATAATGTTTAATTTTGAAAACCTCCACTTAATCTATAATTGAAAAGTTTTCTCCTACTTTTTTTAATTGGAAAGTCTTTGATCAGATTCTCACTATGACACCATGAACACTCTGAAATTATAATTCCAATCATATAACAACAACAACAACCACCACCACCACCACCACCACCATTGTTTAGCATCAATTTTCCATGCTGGCATGGGGTGGATGGTTTGGCAGTATCTCGTCAGCTGTTCAGATTCCAATTGTCTACTCTGGCATGGTTTCTACAGCTGCATGCTCTTCCTATTGCCAACCACTTTACAGGGTGTACTGGGTGCTTTTCACGTGTCACTGGCATGAGTGCAGTTTACATTGCAACGACACATGTGCATTTTATGTGGCACCAGCACCTGCAAGAGAAAGACCTCTCAGCTGGTAGAAGGAGTGAGGGCATGGCCATAAAGGACATGCCTGTATGTATGGATAGTCACTTAGAATATTATTTCAGCAAGTTTAAAGTGATTTCTTTTGTGCCATAAACCATTAAGGGAGGCAGTGCACTGCTTCACTTGATGCCATAAGCATGTATTTATTTTGCTTAATGGTTAACCCAGCACTGTGCATGTCTTTCAACTTCATATACAGGGTGTCTCAAAAATCACTGATGCATTTCAATTTTTAATAACTTCCTTAACTATGCAAATAAATGCAGGAAATATTGATACGATATAAAGGACATAAGGGAAATTAATATGCACAAGTCAAATTGTGCAGCACATTTGTCTAAGGTGTCATGCAGTGGAACTGAACCAATGATTGCAAGACTGAGAAGCAAGCTTCTTAACCACATAGCCGTCCCTGCATCTATTTAAATTAGGTTGTTGTAATTATAATAACAAACTACATATATACTTTTGGGGGAGGTGGGGGCAGTCGATTAGATTGACCCCATTATGCAACTGGTACTTAATTTATCAACCCTGAAAGGATGAAAGGCAAAGTTGACCTCAGCGGAATTTGTGCTCAAAACGTAAGACAGATGAAAAACTACATATATAGTGATTAGAATGTGCTTCCAATATATACTTCTAGTGGACCATATGAAGGAGATGATAAAGGAATGTGACAAATTGCAAGTTGTTGTGGTTGCTGTGCTGCAACAGACTTGGCCAATTCCTGAAAAAAAAAAAAAAAAATGAATATATAGGCGCAGGAGTGGCTGTGTGGTAAGTAGCTTGCTTACCAACCACATGGTTCCGGGTTCAGTCCTACTACGTGGCACCTTGGGCAAGTGTCTTCTACTATAGCCTCAGGCCGACCAAAGCCTTGTGAGTGGATTTGGTAGGCGGAAACTGAAAGAAGCCCGCCGTATATATGTATATATATATGTATTTGTGTGTCTGTGTTTGTCCCCCCAACATCGCTTGACAACCGATGCTGGTGTGTTTACGTCCCCGTAACTTAGCGGTTCGGCAAAAGAGACGGATAATAATAAGTACTAGGCTTACAAAGAATAAGTCCTGGGGTTGATTTGCTCAACTAAAGGTGGTGCTCCAGCATGGCTGCAATCAAATGACTGAAACAAGTAAAAGAGTAAAAGAGTATATGTTAGTGATAATGATGGTGAAGATGATGATGATAATGATAACTCATTAAATGTTTTATGCTTTCAGCGCAATTCATAAAACTTACTTTGAGGAGATTTCATAACATGATGTTCAAATTTGTCTTATAGTAATGTTCAGCATGTTCTATGAAGGCTTGGCTGGAGGACAAAGCAATCTCCCTTTAGACCATTAGTCAAGCTACAACAGAAACAACTGAAAAGTATGTCCCCCACCCATCACCACTTGACAACCAGCGTTGGTGTGTTTATGCCCCCATAACTTAGCAGTTTGGCAAAAGAGACCGATAGAACAAGTACTAGGCTTTTAAAAGAAAAGTCTTGGGGTCGATTTGTTTGACTAAAACCCTTCAAGACAGTGCTCCAGCATGGCCGCAGTCAAATGACTGAAACAAGTAAAAGAGTAAAGAAAAGAAAAAGAAAGAATGTGACTGAAATCAAGATATTTGGTGAGACAGCACCATCCCAGTGAAGTCACACTGCTAAGAACTTGATACTGTTACAAGTATACATCAGTGTGTGTGCATGAGAAGGATTTTGTGTATCAGATGAAACAGGATCTGAAGTAACTAGTGGTCGTCTGCATTGGCAAGACTTGTATTATAATACAAGTCTTGCCAATGCAGACCACCACTAATTATTTGTTGAAAGTGACAGAAAGAGTACAGTGAAATTGTTATGGAAGTGAAGTGTCCAGTGCTTTGGATATAATCCTTCTTCTAAGTTAAGATGAAAAAGAAACACTGCAAAGTTTTACATCCTCTATGTTTGAGCAACTGGTTGCAAGTGATATGCAATGCAAGACACTATTGGTGTGTATATGTAGACAGTGAGTAGTAGGAGAGAGAATTGAAAAGAGGAAGAGAAGTTGGTGTGGTTGAGGCGGATGGAAATAGATTAAGATGAGAAGGGAGCTGATGGATAAGAATGAGATTACTGAATTAAAAGAACCATTGGTGCTATAGTTCCATGTTTGGGTATAAAACAGCTTTCCTTCTGTTTCCCTGAGTACATGGATCCGTGATGTGCAGAAATGTTGTACACTAATTAAAGGATAATGGAATGGCTTGTTGTGTTGAAATAGGTGGTGATGGGTTGGTTTGGCAAATGTATTTGTGGTTTTGAAATGTGTTCCTGAAAATGATTGTCTAAATGTTGGCATATTTCTTCAATGTAAAATGCACTGCAAAGTTTACAGATGATGCTAATACAGGGTGTCCCAAAAATCACTGATGGGCTTCAATATTTAATAACTTACTTAACTTTATGAATAAATGCAGTGGCTCAGGAATGAAATTTGCTTAGGGGGTGCAAACCCAGATCCAAAATTTTTTACAAATTTGGTCTTGTCTTTTTTTTCTGTTATTTATTTTTGTGATTTGTTCTTTGAGAAGGAACCTAACTTCAAGGTACTTTTTACACATCACTTTTTTATTCACGGTTTTGTAAACCTGAGTAAAATAAGTAGGGCTGCAAATTTTGCAAAAATTCTAGGGGATGCACTTGCACCACCTGTTCCCGGGCCCATGAATAAATGCATAAAATTTTGATACAATAGAAAGGATATAAGGGAAGTTAATATGCACAAGTCAATTTGTGCAGCACCACTACATCACATGAAAAATGGCATCACTTAAATGGCAGCCATTTTCGGCTTCACATGCCTCTACTCTTTCCAAAACTTGCACCATAACACCCACAAGAGTTTCAGACCCCACTTCTCTGACTTCTCTATTGATATTCTCCTTCAGTTGAAGCAGGATCTCTGGTTTGTTGATGTAAACCCTCTCTTTCAGGTATCCCCACATGAAAAAAATCCAGGCTAGTCAAGTCTGGAGAACATGAAGGCTAGTTGACATTGCCATAGCAGGAGATTATTCTCTCTCCCAAGCTCTGCCATAGCAACTGCATTGTTTCTCTTGCAGTATGAGAAGTTGCCCCATTTTGCTGGAACCATGTGTGAGGTCTACAGACAGATGTATAAACAACAAACAGGTGTATTAGTTTAATGCTCGGGAAGGTGAGAAAGTCTTTTACATTTTCAGCCTATGCTCTTCAACAGAAAGGAAATATATATATATATATATATATATATA
>NC_068986.1:73915815-73916960 GCF_001194135.2 Octopus bimaculoides | reverse complement strand
TACAAAAAAATTTAAAATATATAAAAAAATAAATATACCAATACATTATATTGTCTTTGAGTTTTTAAAGTTCAATGGTAATCCATGTAGATAATTGTTAGATAGATTAGGATGCATGGAATTAAGAATCGTGTTGTGTTTAAAAAAGGCTGAGAGTTTGTGTGTTAAACAGGAAGTGTGATGTCAAAACAGGAAGTGTGCGTAAGGGAAGACAATTCTGTGTGTTTTATACTCTTTAGTTGGAGTTCTGGACTCTTTGTCAACAGGAAGTTTATGTCTGTTCTTAGAGAAACAAGAAGTAAACTTATATGTATTTCAATGGGTAGACGAGAGAAGGGAATATGGTCACCGAGGAGTTTGTATGTTAAGAAGCATTTGGAATTTCTCTATAAAAAGATTCTCCTTGTTTATTCTTTCTTGTGTAGAGATTCTGTCTTTACATTGATAGAAAGGGAATATAAGGAATATATGTTTGGCTATGGAGAAATATTACTTTGCTTGAAAATGGATAAAGGCTGATGGCAGGAAAGGCAACCAGCCATAGAAAATCTACCACAACAAATTCAGACTCACCCATGCAAGCATAGAAAACTAGACATTAAATTATGATGGAAACTGGGAATAAAAGTGACCCACAAGTATCTAACAACCATCACACTTAAGACAATTGATAGGGGTGGTCTCACTCCTGGAAGTAGTCTTTAAACTTGCTTGAGTGTGTTGGGTGTTTGTTTCATCATATTGAATAATAAAACTAAAATTAACACAAATACATAGTTTTTAAAAAATGACAATCAATGTGATCATATCAACTCATGTATTTTGAATTAAATATAAAATAAAAATTTATTAAAATACATTTATATATATTTATGACTTGTGTTATAATTGAGCTATATAAGAATTGAAGTAGCAGGTTAACATTCATTACATGAAACATTGTTGATATTGGCCAAATAATATTCATGAATATTGATCTCAGTTATAAACTTTGATGTTTTGTTCTGTTACTTCTATTGAGTATGCATATATTTCATCAGTTTGTTGTCCATAAGTGAGAAATAGAAGCATACTCAATATAAGTAACAGAGCAGATATATATTTATATCATCAAGTGCTGTATGATAATATGTATATGTATGTAT
>NC_068986.1:73909078-73911578 GCF_001194135.2 Octopus bimaculoides | reverse complement strand
TTGGCACTAGGAAGGGCATCTAGCTGTAGAAACCATAGAGCCCTCTGTCACATCAGATGCTGTCAAACTGTCCAAAGCAGGCCAGAATGAAAAACAGATATAAAGTGATGATGAAGACATACATACATACATACATGAATGTGTATATATGTACACATATTTAGATACATATGAATATACATACATATACTAATAATCACATACATAAATATATATATATTTGTATATATATATAATCCTTTTCATCATCATCATCATTTAATGGCTGTTTTCCATGCTGGCATGGGTTAGATGCTTTGATAGGAACTGGCAAAGCCAGGACCCACACCAGGTTTTATAGTCTGTTTTTGCTTGGTTTCTACAGTTGAATGCCCTTCCTAACACCAACCACAGTGCAGAGTATAACAGATGCTTTTTACATCACACCATCACCAGTGCTTTTTACATGGCACCCTCACCAATGCTTTCTATGTGGCACCAGCACTAATGCTTTCAACATGGCACCTTGGTTTTAGGATATTAATTTTCCTGTAGTGAGTAGATCTGCTACAGTATACACACACACACACATACTTCAGAAATGTAAATGCACTGGATTGTTGGTGATTTTTCCTTATTTTTCCTTCTTTCACTTTAGACTTTTCTCCTTCCGATGAAGAGCAATGTTCAAAACATTAACAGCTCTCTCCTTTCACCATCCACTAAATTAATATATTTCTTGTGCACATTCTCACATTTGTTTTATTCTTTTATTCTTCTGTTTTTCGATTGTTTGTTCTTTGAATTCATAAAAAGCACTATCCGAATGTAGTCGATGCCAGTGACCCTTGACTGGCTCCTGTGCCAGTGGCACATAAAAAGCACCATCCGAACAAGGTCAATGCCAGGTCTGCCTGATTGGCTCCCGTGCCAGTAGCACATAAAAAGAAGCACCACCTGAACGTAATTAATGCTAGTGCCTTCTGACTGGCTCTCATGCCAGTGGTATGTAAAAAGCACGATCTGAGCGTGATTGATGCCAGGGCCCACTGGCTGCATCCTGTGCCATGGCACATAAACAGCACCTACTACATTCTCTGAGTGGTTGGCATTAGGAAGGGCATCCAACTGCAGAAACATTTCCAGATCAGATTGGAGCCTGGTGCAGCCACTGGCTTTGCAGACCTCAGTCAAACCGTCCAACCCATGCTAGCATGGAAAATGGACATTATACGATGATGATGATGACGACGACGACGATGATGATGATGATGATGGAAGCAGTATTAATAACAAAAGGTAAACTTTATATCCAACATAACATAGATGTCTTGTTATTTGGTGACCTCACTAGTGCCAGTAGCACAAAAGAACTCACCTCCTACACATTGTAAAGCATTTGGTATTGGGAAGGGCATCCAGCTGCAGAAACCATACCAAAACCTAAAATTGGAGCTTGACACATGCATGAGAGGATCTCTCAAAGCTAATAACACAGTATTTGGTGTTCTAACAAGACAGCCATCTTAAGTTGGATATAAAGATTACCTTTTGATATTAATAGTGTTTCTGTAGCTAATAATAACTTTTTAATAAGCCTGCTCACTATTTTCAACATCAGTGCCAGAAGTGATGCTGATATTCTATATATCATAGCAAGATTTGACTCGCACCTGGTGACTGGACGCCTCCCATTGATGATTCCCTGTAGAATGAAATATATATGTGTGTGTGTGTGTGTGTGTTTATGTGCTCTGTAGCAGTATTGGACCATTTTAGCTCCTATTTCTAGTAATGTAGGTGTTATTCACACCCTTAGTCAAGTTTGCTTGATGACTATAATTTTCCTTTAAAATATAACGTTGCAAATTCTTTTATTAATTTTATATATATATATATATATATATATGTATGTATGTATGTATGTATACACTCAAGACGTACATAATCATCATCGTCATTATCAGATGATTTGACAAGAGCTGACCAGGTAAAAGACTACCCTAGGTTACTGTGTGTTTTGGCAGGGTTTTTATGGCTGGATGTCCTTCCTAACATCAACTGCTCCACAGAATGGACTGAGTGGATTTTACTTGGCACCAGCTTTGGCATGCTTTTTACAGTTGGATGCCCTTCCAAATAACAACCACTTTACAGTTTGCACTGGATACTTTTTACATGGCATCAGCACCAGTGAAGGCACCAAGTAACTTGCAAGACAAGGAATTTGGAGAGGAGGATGTGATCTTGTGTCAGATGATGAAAGGTTAGCGTATGACAGAGAGACAGAAACAAGTATCTTGCTATAGAAGAGATAACCATGAAGAGTACCATAGTTCTATAGTACCAGCAGAGTATAGTACCACACGGCAACACTCTTGTTGTTGTTGTTGTTGTTCTTGTTGTTAGTGGTGGTGGGGATGCCACTTTTGGTGGTACTATTATTTCTTCTATATTTGTGTGTTTGTATATATATATTTATTTATATATATATATATATATATATATATATATATATATA
>NC_068986.1:73903620-73908798 GCF_001194135.2 Octopus bimaculoides | reverse complement strand
ATATATATATATATATATATATATATATATATATATAGAGAGAGAGAGAGAGAGAGAGAGAGAGAGAGAGAACAGACATACACATACACATTCATACATACATATATACAGGGTGTGGTGAATAAATTGTCGTCTAAATTACACAAAAACAAAAATAACACTGACATCTCATTTTAACAGATATATTTACCAAAATTACATAGAAATATCTTGAAATGCTAATGAGTAACCATTGCTCTAGGTTAAAAATCTTCCTTCAAAATTTCATGGTAAATTTTGTTTCAAACACTATTTTAATAATGATAAATTCACTTTACTAAAATATTTTATTTTCCAAGTATTATTTGTTGCAGCCACTGGACTGCGGTCATGCTGGGTTTAGTGATTGGACTGCGGTCATGCTGGGTTTAGTGACTGGACTGCGGTCATGCTGGGGCACTCCCTTGAAGGGTTTAGTTAAACAAATCAACCCCAATGCTTATTTTTTTACTGTAAAAGTTTGGTACTTATTCTATTAGTCTCTTCTCATACACACACAAATATATAAATATATGCACACAGCATACACACACACAGTACAACACACGTACATACATACACACATACACAGGATCTTGTTCAAAACGGGGGCACCAGTATTTTCTTAACGAAACACTTTGAAACTTGGGACACTGGTAGAATGTGTCATATAAAACATCTTTTTCTCTTAGTCTTCTTAACAAAAATATGTACATCGCAAGTTATTTCATGTTAAAGTTGTCGTATTTCTGTAATTTCAACCAATGACTGACATCCATTCAGCCGAATAACAGTAAGTGCTGACTACGTAAACAAACGATTGTCAAACGATTTTGGCGGTGATAAAATTATTATTTCCTTCTCAAAAAATGGCTGAAGCATATTGGCAGTAGCTAATAAACGTTTCTATTATAGGTACAAGGCATGGTTTTTGAGGGAAGAAGCAAGTCGGTTAGGTAAAATGAACACACGTGTGTTGCCTCTGCAAAATGTCAGAAGTAATGGAGATTAAATACGCTTTACACCGCTTAGGAGTAACTGTAAACAGCTGAATACTTGTCAGTGATTGGTTGAAATTATCGAAATAAGACAATTCTTTACATGAAATAAATCCGAATACAAAAATTTTTTTTCTGCTCTATAACACAAAATAGATAAGTATACGAAGTTTGAAAGTCTTTCGGTACCAAAAACACTACATAAAACATTAATGAAAACTGGTGCCCCCGTTTTGAACAAGATCCCATACACACATTATAACATTGACACAAAATACTCACAATCATTATTGCTCTGTTACACATCAAAACCAAAATACTTAAACTAAGACACCTCACACATATGAACATATTTGAATTAGATCAAAGTTCTAGCCAACAGAGGAAATTTTTTGTGGTTACTGAATTTGCTAAAAATAGAAGCTAACCTCCCTCAAATCATAATCCACCATCTTAGCCCTTTGACAGTCCTGGCATTTATGCATCATATACAATGCACATTCTCCATATTTTCGACCATCAGAGTAACCTTGGGACTTACGAAAGGAAAGCTTTATATTACTCAGAACATATGAAACAATGGATAGCTGAAGTCTGAAAACAGACATGGATTTCTAAGGCAAACTTATGAAGATATTTTGTACAAGCAAAGGGTTTTTAAAAATGGGATTCATCAGTGGAATTCTGGTTTAAACAACCATATAACCTATTGTAACATTTTTTATTCTTTGGAAATTTCAGAAAATTTGTGTGAATTTCTGTTCTACGCACAGGAATTCATATGTTCATGCAAAAAGAAAAAAAAATTCTTTTTTTTTGTCTGTTGTTTTTAGTACATCCCACGACCACCTGATACCTTCCTTGTTTTTTTTTTGTTTTTTTTGTCACTGTGACATGAGTTGATGTTCTTCAATATTTTTATAGACATATTTAATAGAATGGTGGTGTGCCCATGGGTGTTTTAAACTCTGATTTTATAAAAATTTCAAAAAAGAGTAAAAATCCTTGGATTTGCTGGCCGGGGTTAAGAAATTTTTAGAAAATTATTATTTCGTTTTTTCATAATCATATGAAATTCCATGTGTAGAATACAAATTCATAAACATTCTTCGAAAATTCAAAAACATTCAAAAGCTTCAAGGGTTTATATGGGATGCTTAAGCCAGAATTCCACCAATTAATCAAAGAAACAACAGTAGCAATGTGATGAACAAATTTATTCACAGCACTTAGTATTATCTCTCTGAATTCTTCATAAAAATCTTACTGAGATTGATTTTAACTTCATGGTGAGTGAGATTGATAAAATAGATACCAGTAATATATTAGTGACCTGTAATATCCAGATTGTAATACAATTAAATATATTATTATTCTATAGAAAAAAGGAAGCAAAAAAAATAATAAAAGGCGTGCATAGCTGTGTGGTTATGAAGCTTACTTTGTAACCAGGTGATTTTGGGTTAAGTCCCACTGCACAGCACTTTGAGCAAGTGTTCTACTATAGCCCAAGGCCAACTGATGATTGAATGCATTGGGATTGAATTTGGGAGACAAAAACTGTGCAGAAGTCTAGACACACACACATACACTGTTCTGTGATCAACAGAAATAATGCTCCATCTGGTGAAAGATAAATAGTACTCTATCAGGTGAATAGATAAATAGACAATACATGTTTTTATACACTACTAGTATTTGCATATGCTGAAAAACACCTCAAATATATTCATCAGGGCACTAACCACATATCATAATGAACTACCAACTGAATTCCATCTACATGTGATTAACTTGATATATTTCCAGCCTTATAATTTAAGGTCTAAGGAGAATAACTCATTCACCTTTTTTACTCTTTAATTTTCACTTTTCTGTTTTCCATTTTTTTTAACCTTCCATGTTTTCTATATGCTTCCTTCTCAACTTTTCACATTTCTTCTCTCATTCAATTTTTAGTTCATTATGATATGTGGTTCATGCCTGATGAATATGAAGCTATTAGCAGCACATAAAAACCTGTATTGTATCTTTTAGATTATATATATATATATATATATATATATATATATATTATTTTGTTTAAAATGACTGAAACAAGTAAAAGAATATATATATATATATATATATATATATATTCAAGATTGAATATGGTACTTATGTTTAGGCACCAGAATATAGTATGGTATGGTATTATACAAAAACCATTCCAAAAAAACTAGGTGATCAAAAAATCAAAATAAGCAACATGGATTTCAAAGATGATTGCAGTACGCACGTTTCATGCTACTCCATTTATTTAAGTAATGCGAGCATTACATTAAATGCAATATGTAGAGCAATCTTCAGCTGCAGGAAAATGCAGAAAATTACAGTAGAATAGACATATTATAATTGTGGCAACATTTCAAATCCAAGTGGGAGGAAGAATACATAAAAATCCATCTTGACATAGCCAAGTCTATCAGGCTAGTAATTGGTTCTAGGCAAAAAATTCTAACTGTTCCTGATTTTATTGCCTCTTATCTAGTAGTAATAGTATGAGGGACAATCACTTCTAAGGAAAGGGAAGGTGTAAGCATTATGCATGGACAAGGCTATAAAAGATATGGTTATAAAGGATTCTCTGGTCAGAGTGGCAACACTCTTATAGGTTGGGTTTTTTTTACTACTATCAAAATGTTGAGGAATTAAACCCTAGGTATATAGGTCAAACAGGGCTTTTTCTTTAGTCTGAATAGAGCATCAGTATTGTTTTACAGATATCAATATTAGTTTAACCAATATTTTAACAATAAGTGGTATGCTAATAAAAAAACATGAAGTAATGTCAGTATTGAATTCAGAGGCTATAGATAAGGTGTAAAGTCTAAGGATATTAAGTATATTGGGTTCATGAAAATTATTTTGAATTATTTAAAAAAATTATTCTAAAATTTTAGCTGATATATATAATAATACTATTTAGAAGACACATAAAATTTAAGCTATATTTTTATAATGTGAAGAAAAATTAGTATAGGATTTATATTAGTTTATGGGTTTACTAAGGTTTAAGGGACAGAAAAAGAAAAAGGATATTAGGAATTAACAAGGACATCCAATACAGGAACCTGATGATTGATTAAAAGTTTCAATTGTCATGGATTTGTTTCAAGATTAACATGGGCTAATTAAAAAATATTAATTGAATAAGGATTAGATTAATTTTGGGCATAAGGATTAGATTTATTTAAGTAAAAAAAATACAAAATAAACAAGACACTATTGCTGTAAGCCCTGGAATAATGTAATAATAACAATAATAATGATTCTTTTAAAGTCAAGCATTAAATAACGTAAAAACTTCTGAAAATTTTCTATTCTTATAAGCTATATAGGGTTAAGATACATATTGAGAAACTAACAGCAATAGCAGAAGTGGTGTGAAAGAATATCTTCTATGAAGTAGATTTTAAATCTTATTTATCATAAGTAGATTAAATGTAAAGGTGAGAGATCAAGAATATATGTTATAAAGGTTCAATTTCCAATTTAAAATTTGTGCTAATTAATAGCCCTAGATGACCATGGTAGAAGTTAAAATACTATAATTTGATAATTTTAACTACTTTATAAAAACTATTTTTTTTTAAATTTAAAAGTGCGAGTAGAGCAGTGTACACACGATACCCTGAGGTCTAATCTATTATTGATTAGATTAGGATTATTTCTAAGTTTAAAAATTTCATATATTTCCATAGAACAGAATTCACATCCATATCTATTATTTCTATAAGTTTGAGCTATTCTTATAATTTCCCATTTAAGGCTAAAATTAATACCATTATCTTTTAACTCCCAAATTTTACTTGCCAATGTCGTACTATTTGCCTTATGTCTAAGTCTAAAAGAGGACCTATGGTTATATATTCTCTGTTTCACATTAATACTACATCCTATGTAAATATAATTCTCGGTTATTGTACTAATAATGCATCTGTACACTACGTTACGGGTGCAACAAATTCCTAATGAAGGACAATGGGACTTATTTCTGCAGTTGCACATGGTGGTGCTATCAAACCCACCTATATTATTTCTAATATCTCTATTATTATTATTACACTTATTTACACTAATATTATTTGTCGATTCCTCAATTCTACTATTAGGTATATAT
>NC_068986.1:73898209-73903154 GCF_001194135.2 Octopus bimaculoides | reverse complement strand
TGAAGATTGCTCTACATATTGCATTTAGTGTAATGCTCGCATTACTTAAATAAATGGAGTAGCATGAAACGTGCGTACTGCAATCATCTTTGAAATCCATATTGCTTATTTTGATTATATATATATATATATATGTATATATATATATATATATATATATATGTGCCACCCACCTAATACAATTTGTAAGGTGGGTGGCATTAGGAATGGCATCTAGCCATAGAAAAACCATGCCAAAGCAAATACTGGAGATTGGTGCAATCCTCTGACTCACCAGTTTCTATCAAACCATCCAACCCATGCCAACATGAAAAAGTGGATGTTAAATGATGATGGTAATGATGATGATATGCATACATGTATATGCATGTCCTTGTGTGTGTGTGTGTGTGTGCTTTTGCATGTTTGCTTCCACCACCACCACCACGACCTCTTCATTATTGGTGTTGGTTTTGTTAAGTCCCATTTAACTTAGTAGTGCAGCAAAAGAAACCAACAGAATAAGTACCAGACTTTAAAATTAAAAAAAAAAGAAAAGAACTGGGTTGCACTAAAGCCTTAAAGATGATGCTCCAGCATGGCATGGCTGTAGTTCAATGACAGAAACAAGTAAAAAAAGATTTAAGATAAAGATGTTAGTTTGGTGCCAAGCTGAAATAAATCAATATAAATTAAGATTTAGAACAAAGAACAGCAACAACAAAAGCAACTGTAAAAACAAACATCATCCATCCTAGCGCCAAATTCTACAGCCATTACCATTTCCTTTCACACCAACAGTGCTATAGTTGTGATTTTCCTATTATAATATTGGACATGACCCTGTTTCTGAACACGGTCGATGCACATTACCAATCAATAAGAGGAAAGAATCCAGAAGCTTTGTTGAGACATGAAATAAAAAAAATAATTAAAAAAAAAAAAGACTGCCATTCAAGAGATTTCACAGTTTTGTAGATGCCAGAAATGGTGGTAGTGGTGATGCAGAACTTTCATTCTTTAAAAGATAGATTTTTATCACAGAGATGCTTGATGGTATTAATCCCTATGTCTTGACCGTTATTTGCTGCCAAGCAATGATATCATGAAATTTGACAATTTACATTTTAAGTTTCTGGTGAATTAATGAGCCTCTAAATGGTCACTTTGTCAACTAGAAATAGCAGCCAAATTTCCCACAATTTCTCTCTTAAATCGACAGGATTGTTATGCAGGGAAGTCCACTGAACATGTGTCTGTTCTTCAATCAGGGTTAACCTGATACAAAATAACAACAAACTTGAATGGGCTATGATGCCTATACAATGACTAATATATGGAGATTGATGCAGTCCTCTGACTCACCAGTTCCTATCAAACCATCCAACCCATGCCAACATGAAAAAGTGGATGTTAAATGATGATGGTAATGATGATATATAGTTCATAGATGAGAATCAGATATTCTCTGTATAGAATACACTTCGTATTGCTCAGGTGGTTTAAACTTGAGCGGGTACAGAAATGTAAGGGTAAGTAAGTTAGGCAGGTCAATATACAAAGTATATAAAATAATGGAAATACAAAAAAATGTATACATGTTTACATACAAAAAAAGTCCGACTAACACAGAATAGAAATGATATCAAGAATTAAAGGGGTTGAAGAAAAGTATTACAAATCCAACACCTGCTTCCAGTGACTCGATGATCCAAAATAATGTTAGGGGATTATTGATTCCTTCATCAGATGAAGTGAGCTTCCATCTTCAGGAAAAAGATCTTACATAGAAGGTGTTGACAGACAGAAGACTTGTATATTGACCTGCCTATTACATTTACTTCTCTCTCTCTCTCTCTCTCTCTCTCTCTCTATATATATATATATATATATATATATATGCCCAACTGAGGAATTGTAATTCACCAGTGTTGCTGGGATAATAATAATGATAATCCTTTCTACTAAAGGCACAAGGGCTGAAATTTTGGGGAAGGGGACTAGTCAATTGCATCAACTCCACAACCCTGACAGGATGAAAAACAAAGTCAACCTCGGTAGAATTTGAACTTAGAATGTAAATGCCACGAAGTATTTTGCCCAGCACACTAACGATTCTGTCAGCTCACCACCTTAACAATAATAATAATAGTAATAATAATAATAATAATGATGATGATGATAATCTTTTCTCCAATAGGCACAAGGCCTGAAATTTGGGAGGGGATCTGGGGATTGCATGAACCTCAGGACCCCAAAAGGATGAAAGGCAAAGTTGATCTCGGAGAAATTTGAATTCAGAACTCAAAGATGATCAATATTTTGCATTCAACCCTTCTCCTTTGTCGATGTGTTCAACAACTAGGTGCAATTCCATGGTCATTCATGACTGAAGGGGGCTTTTACCTCTTTTATATATGGCTGGTCTTAATTACCATTTAATAACTATACAAAGTCTTCTAGGGACAAAGATAATTCTAATACATCAAGAATTTATCTTGTGTGGTATTTGAAGTACTTCTATTTGTCTATATTGTTCACTTACATGGCCACTCTGAGTCATTCCTCATCACTGAGCTTTGTTTAAATTATGTAAATTACCCAGGCCTTCAATGCATTCAACCCTTTTTGTATAAATCTAAATCCCTTGACTACAGGTGATGGGACTCCTCTATCATTTTGTTCATCAACCCAATTTTATTTATCTCCATATGTATTGAGGACTGAAAATTCAGTGAGTCAAAATATTTTCCGAGAATGTGTGCTTTAAGATGTTCAGCAAATTTACAATCATTTGTAGTAAAACCCAATTGTATTTGTCTTCATATGTATTAAGAACTGAAAGTTCAGTGGAATCAGAATATCTTCCTAGAATTTGTACTTTAGGGCATTCATCAAAGTTACAGTCATTTGTAGTAAAATGCTTGTTGAGTTCATTTGAAGTAGTGTTATTGTGTCTGACATCATACTTACACTCATTAAATCTTTTGTTTAAAATCTGGTAAAAAGCAATAAAGCTGATAAGTGTCTTTGATGGCAACCAAGACAATAGCAGACAACTGTCTCAATATTATCTTGATCGCTCAAGTCTATTTACATCCTAACAGTCTTTAGGCACTCAAGCCATAAAAAAAGGCAAATGCAGCTATTATTGTTGCTGTTATCATGAATAATAATCATAACAATAACAATGATTTCAAATTCTGGCAGAAGGTCAACAAACTGGGAGAAGGAGGTAAAGAGATTACATCGACCTCAGTGCTCAACTGGTACTTATTTTATCACTACCTTAAGGATGAAAGGCAAATTGACTTTGGAGGAATCAGAACTCCCAGGACTTCAGTTGGAATCTTCTGAAGTGTAAGCAGGGTCCCACAAGTTGACCAGGTTGATTACGAATAGTAGTCTACAGAAGACAATCCCTTGCATTTAACCCTTCTCCTTTGTCCATGTGATCAACAACTAGCCATGAGGTCTTTTCTCCCTTCACACTGAAAAGATGTTATAGGCCACCAGGTATTAGGGTCTGAAGAGATGTTGTAAAGCTAAGTGCTTTATGGATGTGAAAGACTAGGTAACCCCATAGACTGACCATAACTATCATTATCTATTTATTTATATATATATATTAAGGAAGAAAGTAGTCAGAATTTTGGAAAAAAAAATCTTTTCACTTCTTCATCCCTACTAGCGCCCTTGTTCCCCTCTTGAACCCAAACCATCAGCCATGATTTACATCCATGGAATCCATGTAAATCATGGCTGATGGTTCAGGCTGACAACTTTTTTCTCAGTATTCAATTTCTGTACATCACACTTAACACTCTATACATATATACATATATATATATATATATATATATATATATATATATATATATATATATATATATATATACACAGACACACGCACATACATACATACATACATACATGGTAGTATTAGAACATGAGAATGTGTACTCACTACTGATCTCATATTCATAATATAGCTTGAATTGTATTCCAGAGACAAGGCTTCCACTTTTAGACCAGAATGGGTGAAATAAACATCAGAGATACTTCTGTCCCACACAGAAACTGCAGGAACTACTCTGAGGTCTTGCATGCTTTTCTAAATCCATTGTGATGCTGGACATCCTTCTATGTCATCAGCATGTATTTCAGGTTCACAAGCATTTTACCCCTTAGCCTGTATGATTTTTCTGAGTGGAGCAGCAAGGACTGAGCTAGTCTTCATTTATGGAAGGGTTCCACTCAAAGTGCCACGCAGTGGGATTGAACTTGAAACCATGTGGTTTCGAAGCAAGCTTCTTACCACACAGCCATGCCAATTCTTCAATTAGGGAAAGGAATCTTTTGTTGCCCAGTAGAAGTAATAGCTCACTAAACATTTTTTGTTTCCTCCCCATTTTAACTTTGGCTACTATGCACCATCAACAACCTCCTCAGCTGATAATTAGGCCACCAAGGTAACAGAAACTGACAATTACTCTTAGGGAGCCCTCTGAGCAATCAAAGGAATTTATATCTTGCTAATTACACCTGTATGCTTGCCACACATGAATTCCTTTTTACTGCAAGTCAACATGTGAACTTGCAGCACCTTTTGTACACTCATGGTTTGTTTACATTAGGCACACCTTACGAACCATATGAAGTTCCTAGCAACTCCTTTTCTGTTTACTGCTAAATGAAATATGTGTCTTAACTAGGTTGTATAAATTCATTTAATGATACAGTGGTTTCATTAATACATAGTGGAGCTTCAGAGTTGAAGATATTCCTATAAACATTGTCACACTGAATGTATAAATAAATTTTAGTGTATTTTATAGTCAATACATTCTGCATTACACCACACATGCATGTCTGTGTGGGGGGGTGTATATAGACTCACAGATGTATGCGTTCATGTGTAGACATATACATACATACATATACATACTTATATATATATATATAT
>NC_068986.1:73887426-73896794 GCF_001194135.2 Octopus bimaculoides | reverse complement strand
ATATATATATGCATAGCGCTGTGATAAATCCACTTTAGAATAAATATTACTATTCTGTCTTAGCAAAACTGATACCTATTCCCCAGCTAGGTTAACAGAAGCACAATGGAATGCTTGCACTAAGATATGAATTCACAACTCATGAGCCGACAGTTTATTTTCTTCCTTTATTTCTCTCATTTTTTTTTCTTTCTTTTGTTCTACATGGGTAAAGTAGAAGCAAAACTTTCAACAGTTATTTATAAGTGTGGACATTGTAAAACTCTCAATGGTTATTTATAAGTGTGGACAATATATTGGTTATTGCCTGCCTGACTGAGAGATTCATTGCAGCAGAGAACTGATTTTCTGACATAGGCACTAGAACTTAGTTTAGGCATTGGGTGAAGCTGATCATATCAAGTCATTATTCAGTTGCTACTTACTGGCCCTGAAAGGGTGAATGGAAAAGTTAACATCAGTGAGATTTAATAATAATAATTATAGGAGTGGCTGTGTGGTAAGTAGCTTGCTTACCAACCACATGGTTCTGGGTTCAGTCCCACTGTATGGCACCTTGGGCAAGTGTCTTCTACTATAGCCTCGTGAGTGGATTTGGTAGACAGAAACTGAAAGAAGCCCGTCGTATATATATATATGTGTGTGTGTGTGTGTGTGTGTGTGTATGTGTTTGCGTGTCTGTGTTTGTCCCCCCAACATTGCTTGACAACCGATGCTGGTGTGTTTACGTCCCCGTAACTTAGCAGTTTGTCAAAAAGAGATAAGTCCTGGGGTCGATTTTCTTGACTAAAGGCAGTACTCCAGCATGGCCGCAGTCAAATGACTGAAACACTAGGCCATGTGCCTCCACACAAAGCTATGAGGTAATGCATGATTAATTCAAAACAATGTGAATAAATAAGCATTACATTTAGCAGAGTAATCTGAATGCTAAACAGTTAAACCTATTTTCCTTATAAAACTGATTCGATGTCAATTAAAGTCCTTTTCCTCATGAAAGAGTTCTAGTGTCATTTAAATTGTTTCTCCTTCATTAAGTGATTTTGAGTTCCATTAAGCATTTTTCTTTCTAAGTTATCTTCATCATCATCACTGCCATTTAACATCCACTTTTCTTTGCTTGCATGGGCCAGACAGAGTTTATTGATGCACATTTTCTATGGTCAGATGCCCTCCCTGTAACTAATCGTTATCTGTTTCTAGATAAGGTAATATTTCTCTAAGGCCAAATAAGATTTTTCAGAATATTGGAAATGAATGACATATTTAAAAGTGCGTGTGTGTGTGTGTGAGAGAGAGAGAGAGAGAGAGAGAGAGAGAGAGAGAGTATGACAGGTTTATCTTGATGAAATTGCAGTTAGCTCATTATAAAACTTATAAAGTTATAACTACATAGCATAAATTAGGATAGAATTTGCAGATACAGTATAATAATTATTGATGTACATTGTGAATGTGGTTTTTTTCTATCACTTTTTGTGGATTTGTAGTTGTTGTTATGCCACCTTCACCAGCCAAGGTAGGATGAATACAGTCAAGTTGATTACAAATAAATTGTTGTTACATATAGTTACAAAACAGTGATTACTGAGCACTAATTCCTAATTAAATTATTAATAAATAAATCATTTATAAAGCTTAAAAATTGAAGGAAGGAAAAAATCCAGAGAACTATACTTGATAAAAACATGAAATAAACATCAGTGGTGAAAATCTTTTCACGGAAAGTTTTTTTTTTTTTTTTTCTAAAATGTGATTAAACTTGGTTCTTACACAAAAGAATGCATAGCTCCAGTTTTTACTCCCAAAACAGCAACAATACTAGGACTGGTCTTGAAATTATTAGGATTTGGCAACAGAGGGTGATAGCTGCAGCAAGAAATTTATGAGTTAACCCCTTTTCCTTCCTTATAAGACTGGTTGTGTCAATTAAACCCCTTTCTTTATAGAAGTGGCCACGTGTCCTGTAAGTGAAAATAAATAAACCAGAAATGAAATTGCCTTCGGAGTTTTCCTTATTTCTCAAACAATTCTTGTTCATTTTAATAACCCCAATCTACCCTTTATAGAGGGTATTTCTAACATGGAAGAAACCAAAAGGATGTTTGATGAGAAACCTAAAGCTCCAATCCAGCAGACAGGTTTGTAATTCTGACTTTATTCTGAATCAAACTTTATCCTTCTCTTGGTGATTTCAAATTTTGGCACGAAGTCAGTAATTTCAGAGGAGGAGATAAGCCAATTGCATCAATCCCAGTACTCAACTTTTACTTATTTTATCAACCCCGAATGGATGAAATGTAAAGTCAACCTTGACAGGATTTGAACTCAAAACATAAAGATGGACAAAATGCTGCTAAGTATTTTGCTTGGCATGCTAACCATTCTTTCTACTCTAGGCACAAGGCCCGAAATTTTTTACAGGGAGTGGGGGGTGGGCAGTCGATTAGATCGACCCCAGTACACAACTAGTACTTAATTTATCGACCCTGAAAGGATGAGAGGCAAAGTTGATCTCAGCAGAATTTGAACTCAGAACGTAAAGACAGACGAAATACCACTAAGCATTTCGCCGGGCATGCTAACGATTCTGCCAGCTCACTGCCTTAGTAGTAGTAGTAGTAGTAGTAGTAGTAGTAGTAGTAATTTCCAATTTAGACACAAGGCCAGCGATTCTGAGAGGAAGGAGTTACTTGATTACATCAACCCGTCGATGACTTGGTACCTTATTTTCTATACCAGCCACAAGATTTGAACTCAGAATGTAAAGAACCAGAACAAAATACATGAGGTACATTTTCTAAGATTCTGACAATTCTGCGAATCTACTTCCCTAATAATAACAATTTTTTCTATTATAGGCACAAGGCGAGAAATTTTGTGAGAGAGGGGTTAGTCAATTATATTGACCCCAGTGCTCAACTGGTACCATTTTTTATCAACCCTGAAGGGATGGAAAGCAAAACATTTTTCACTTTTGATAGTTTCAGAAATATTTATCCTGATTTCTCTGAGAGTTTCTCACATTTTACAAGAATAGATATGGCTGTAGCTGTTGACATTTGCATTATAGGAAAAGAAAAAAGGTCATCTCTCAGAAATATATTCAAAATTCGTCTGGAGAACAAGAATCAAGAGTGAAGCAGATATTTTAATCATTGGTGTTCCTCTATAATAAATATACAAATAAAACATTTTTACACAAATTACATTTTGTTTCCACACATTTTCATGGAAATTCTCCATAGATTTTATAGGTTTTACAAATTAGCATTTTTGCATGAATATGAGTTGGTGAAACATGAATTCTAAAAATGGATTTTATTTCTCAATACCAGTCACACAGCTATTAAATAGTATTGATACCATTTTCTGAATGGAAGCAAAATAATGTACAATGATGCAGTGTGGTTTAAGCTGTTAAATTTCACTCAAGCAACTTAACTCTACAATGTTGAAAACCATTTCATTGTTATCATCGTCATCATCACCATCATCATTTAATGTCTGTTGCTCATGCTGGCATGGATTTGATGATGTGACCAGAGCAGGCAAGCAGGGGAGCTGCACCACACCCCAGTCTGATTTGGCAGGGATTTTACGATTGGATGCCATTTGTATATTTTAATTTAGCTTTATCATTTATTTGTTTCAGCCATTTAGCCACAGCCATACTGAGGCACTTCCTTGAAGAGGTTTAGTAGAACACATAGACCCCAGTACTGTTTTTAATTTTTAAAAATATTTCTTTTGTAAGCCTGGTACTTATTCTATCAGTGGGATTGAACCTGAAACCATGTGTGATAGGGAAGCAAGCTTCTTACCACACAGCTATGCCACAGCATCTTACATTAGTGATACATTAACTTCATTATGCAATATTACAAACATTACATTTATCATTTAAGTTCTCGAGTATTTAAAATCATTTAAAGAACATGCAAGAATTCAATTTGTCTCTGACAGCCACAATCACAAACATTTCAATCATATCACCTTCATTCCAGGAATATAATCACTAGTCATAGTTTCATAATCAATAATCTCTCATGATATGATAAATTAACCCTTCCAGCATAAGAACCAATGTGTATACTGAAATGCTATGCAAGGATAAATCAGTTTTAAATGATGTTTCAGTATTTCTAATGACTGTTTACTGTTTAATTATTTTGATAGATATTTTATAGCTTCCTGCTTGCCTGCCTGCAAGTAAGCAAAGAGGTTTGCTTAATTAATACAATCTTTGAGTGAAGTTCATTCTGGCAGTATGTGCATGTGTGTATGTGAGTATGTGTGTGTGTGTGTGTGTGTGTGTGTGTGTGTGTGTGCATGTGTGTTTGTGTGAGTGTGTGTGTGTTTGTTGTGTGTGTGTGTGTTTGTGTGTATGTATACATGTATGGATGTGTGTGTGTATATATACATATACACACACATGCACATATATATATACATACACATACACACACACATATATATACATACACATACACACATATGTGTGTGTGTATGTATGTGTGTGTGTATCAAAGCAGATGTTAAAGAATGATGATGACAATGATGATTATTACTGTTATTGTTATTGTTATTATTATTATTATGATTATTATTATTATTATTATTATTATTATTATGATTATTATTATTATTATTATTATTATTATTATTATTATTATTATTATTCTGCTTGCTTCTCGTTTTCTATAGCCAATCAGGAGAGCAATAACATGGAACTGTCTTTTATCCAACTACAATCACAAGAATCAAATCCAACATCTGTGTATTTATCCTAACACACAGACTGGAGCCATTTTCTTTTATTTTCATTCTTTTTTAATTAGAATATTTCTAACTTTATTTGTTTGTTAATTGAAACACAGTGATTAGCCTCCTTCAGTCTAGCTACATTCATTTTGGATTTTACTTTATAAATAGAAGTCTGCTAGTTTCTTGAGTTTATTAAATGAATTTGTTTGCTTCAACTGATCCAAATTATTTAAAGTTAGCAAAATAAATAATGAAAACACTATAATCAGCAAACTTTTTATCACTTACATTCTATTTTGTTTTTGTGTAAATGAAATGGTTCAATCTAAAATACAGTCAACAATTAAGTTGTCAGCTTCCAGTTTGAGGTTTCACTCTAAGATGTTTTCATTTTGCTTTTAACCAATGCTACTGCCAATTAAATGGATGCAGGAGATATATAGTACCTTAACTAGGGTACAGTAATATCAGTGATGGAATATGAAGTAAGGGTTTTTCACTTAAACCCATGCCAGCATGGAAGGTGGACATTAAGTGGTAATGATGATGAGGATGATGATGACACCAAATTGTTATCCATTAACTCTTTAGCATTTAAATTGACCATATCCAGCCAAACTATTCAGCTTCTTTTATGTTTAAACTGGCCCCGCCATCCACCCTCTAACATCTTACCATACAATTTCATTCAAAACAATAAACAATCACGTCACTGAAATCTCAAAGCAACAAGATAATTCATGATTAATTGAAATCATCATCATCATTTAATGTCTGTTTTCCATGCTGGCATGGGTTGGACAGTTTGACTGGAGCTGGCCAGCTGAGGAGCTGCCCAGGTTCCATGTCTGTTTCGGCATAGTTTCTATAGCTGGATGCCCTTTCTAACACCAACCACTTTACAGAGTATACCAGATGCTTATACACATCACCAGCACAGGTGTGTTTATGTGGCACCAGTATGGGTGCTTTTTACATGGTACCAGCACCCATAAGCCCACAAAATTAGGAATGTTCAACTAGAGAAGGGACAAGCCTGTATACAAGGACAACCACACTTTTACTTGGCTTGGTGTGTTTCCTCAAGCACAGTAAACTGCCAGGAGCCTCAGTCTCATGTCATCCTCTCAGTGAGTCCCAATATCTGTAGATCCTTTCTTACCACTTCATCCCACGTTTTCCTGGATCTACCGCTTCCATGTTCCTTTTACAATTAGAGATTGGCTCCTCATGGCACATTAGAGATCAGCACAAACATTACATTTAACAGAGTAATCTGAATGCTAAAGGCTTAAGCCAGCACAAAAACAAAGGAAACAGCACTGGATTGTCTCACATGAGAAGAAATGTTAACTAAATCATCACAATCTTGCTATCATTTAATATTCCAAACATGAAGAACTATTTTTACAGAAAAATGTTAAATTCTTAATTCTATGTGGTTGTGTGGTTAGAAGGTTGCTTCCCAACATGATTCCAGGTTCAGTCCCACTATACGGCACCTTGAGCAAGTGTCTTTCTACTATAGCCCAAGACAAACCTAAGCCTTGTGAATGGATTTAGTATGTCATTGTGTTTATATTTATCCCCAACACTGCTTGACACTTGGTGTTGGTTTGTTTACATCCCTGTATCTTAGAAATTTGGCAAAAAGAGACTGATAGAATAAGTACTGGTGTTGATTCATTCAACTAAACCCTTCAAAGAAGTGCCCCAGTATGGCCACCATGACTGAAATAAGTAACAGATAAAAGAAAATATTCCCATTGTCAATGTTATCTCAGTTTCTCAACCTTGGCAGGCTTGCAGTTAAGTAGGTATCAAATTTGCCAAACTCAATTAGGTTATTTCCAAACTATATTTCTGGTTTGTCAGTTCACTGCTTATATTCTGATGTTAGAAGTCATCAAAACATCATGATTCGTGGCACAAGAATACGCAAGTTATGAAACTATAATTCTGAGGTTAGAAAAGTAAACAAAAAAGAGAATATAGCAAATGTCTGAAATATGTTCACACATTCGCAGTTCTCAGGAAAAGCTCTATCAGTTGGTTTTTCCTGTTGAAACAAAGATTTAACTGCAGTTAGCAAGTCAAGCATATATATAGTAATATGTTAGAGACATTACAGCTCATTTCAACCACTATGAGATTGCTGAATTGGATATATATTAATGTGTTTAGCTAAATGCTACAGTAGCTTAGCTAGTTTTTAGGGATACGTAAATTGTTATCATTGTTGATGGGTGCAGCGTTGTTATTGTTGTTGTTGTTGGTATAGTAAATGGTGATTCTTGTTATAAATGATGCCAATGCTCATTTATTCTTGTGTAAGAGAAAATTGATTTTGGCATCATAAAGCACCAAAAGTACACATCAGTTTACAGTTAGTTTGGCATCATCTGAAGAATTGTTCTCACTACTGTCTAACCCACTTCGATGGACAGTGGAAGGGAGATACTTAGCAAATTTACCAAAATTGCAACACAATGGCAGTGATACAGTACAAATTCACAATTCTTTATCAAACACTGATGCTTTTTTTTATGACAGATCAGTGTATTTGTACTCCAAACACACAGTACTTTATTATTGAATTTTACACACTTCAGTTTGCGTGCGTGCGCGCGCGCGTGTGTGTGTGTGTGTGTGTGTATGCATGTGCACGTGCATCTGTGTATGCATGCATGTGTGTGAAGAGGGGTTAAAGACATAAACCACTTCCTAGAGTTGCATAGTTTTATCTATAGTAACATTTGAACTCTAAACTCCACTGATACTTTTTCATGACAGATCATGCATTTGTACTCTAAACATACACTACCTTTTATTATTGAATGCTACACACTTCAGGTTGTATGTGTATGTGTGTGTGCACGTGTGTGTGTGCATGCATACGTGCATGTGGGTGTTGTGTGTGAAGAAGGGTTAAAGACATGAACGATTTCTTAGAGTTGCGTAGTTTTATCTTCAGTAACATTTGAACTCTAAACTCCAATTTAACAACTAGTCTACTGACATGCTGTCCCCTCTTTGTGACTTTTCTACCACTGCTACAAGGATGTCTGCTCCTTGAAGATGACCAATCATCTGCCTCCACCTCTACACAACTCACCCTCAACACACATTTCTCCTCTTATCCTCAGCAATATTGTATCTTCTCACTTCAGGTTCTGGACAAACTATTTTGTCCATCTGTTACCATATTTCTGTTGAAACTATTCTTTCACTTGTTTCAGTTATTTTATACTGCAGCCAAGCTGGAGCACTGCCTTAAAGGGTTTTAGTCAAAGAAATCAACCCCAGGATTTATTTTTTGTAAGCCTGGTATTTAATCTATTAGTCTCTTTTGCCAAACCGCGACGTAAACACACCAACAATGGTTGTCAAGCAATGGTGGTGGGGGACAAACACACAAAGACACATGCACATAAATATATACATACATACATATATATATATTAAAGAACTTATCAGGAAGACACATTCATTTATATATAAATAAAAAAGGGGGTTTGTATGATAGTGTATAGAGGAATATATTATTTAAAAGAGTTCCAACTCTGTCTGTTTTTTATGTTTTATTTATATTCTTATAAAATTAATGTGAGATATAGAATATGGAATATATAATATAAATAGTAAAATGAAATGAAGTATTGAATGTCTTATTGAATATATGAAATATTGAGTATTAAATATATATAAGGACTAGTATACTTTCCTGCTTAATAGCAGTCATCAAGTCATCTCTCTGATGGGCTTCTTTCAGTTTCCATCTACCGAATCCACTCTGGTTGACCCAAGGCCATAGTAGAAGACACTTGCCCAAGGTGCCATGCAATGGGACAGAACCTGGAGCGACGTAGTTGAGAAGCAAGCTTCCTACCACACAGTCACGCCTGCACCTATATACTACCTTTTGTTTCAATTAATTTTGAAAATAATGAAGAATTTAGTAAAATAATCCTGTCATTATTAAGCTTGGGTTTGGAACATAGATTAACATGGAATTTTTGATGTAATGTTTTCATTGAGATCACTTTAAAACAGGAAGTTGGTATCATGTATGAGGATGAGAGGGAGTTGAGTAGAGATGGAGCAATGTGATGTTATTGTAGTAGTTATGTTTCTTACAAACAAAGAAATTGATGTTATTGCTGAAGACTATGGCGTTGTTAACACTGTACTTTGTTACAGCTCAATGTTACTTTTCAGACAGCTGCTAATGTTAATGGTTAATAAATCATAACACAGCATTATCACTGATACTAGCATATATATATATATATATATATATATATATATGTATATATATATATATATATATGATATTCATTAATATCAAAGACTGGTTGTCTACACTGAATATTACTGATGACTTGAAGGGTGAAACTCCAAATAGCCTGTCAACTTCTGATATAATAATATCTCTAACCACAACCCAAAATATTGAGTTCAATGTAAAGATAATGCTTCCTCTACCTCCCTATCTATCTATCTATCTACCTATCTTTCTATCTCTGTCTGTCTGTCTCTCTCTCTCTCTCTCTCTCTCTATATATATATATATATATATATATATATATATATATATATAT
>NC_068986.1:73881026-73881706 GCF_001194135.2 Octopus bimaculoides | reverse complement strand
ATATATATATATATATATATATATATATAAAAGATAAACAAGAGTGAAAAAACTACAGAAGGCTTGTGTTACATGGTTAGAGTATATATTTAGATTGTTATGTCAGAAAAATGTTATAAAATTTTGGGTATAGAAACATTGTATTTAGAGAAATAACCGGTTTCGTGTTTTCTTTTCAAATTTCTCTACCTGTATCGTAACATGTATTCGCTCCAGTATATAAAATAAAATAGAGTTTTAGATATCTAGAACTCTATTTTATACACTGAAGCGAAGACATGTTACGATACAGGTAGAGAAATTTGAAAAGAAAACATGAAACCAGTTATTTCTCCAAATACAATGTTTCTATATCCAAAGTTTGATAACATTTTTCTGACATAACAATTTAAATATATACTTTAACCATGTAACACAAGCCTTCTGTAGTCTTTTCACTCTTGTTTATCTTTTATACATCCAACCACGTGCTTTCACATACCAACTTTCTCTCTCACACACACACACACACACACACACACACACACACACACATATAACGCTATAGCTATTAGATAACGTCTTAGCTTTCAGTTTGAATTACGGAAAAATTTGGATAAGTACTGTTTTCACTTTGCTAAAGATTTTCTACTATTTGAAATAATATGTATTCTTGTTTTTATACTATTCATTTGTTTCTT
>NC_068986.1:73869514-73879938 GCF_001194135.2 Octopus bimaculoides | reverse complement strand
ATTTGAAAATTGGTTATGAAACACGTGTATTCTTTTTATTATATTTATCTTATGATATTTACTTTACTTTATATTATACTCATTTATTGTGCTTTTAATTATTAATTTTTCTATATGTGATAGTGGATTTTCATCGATGAGTTCTTGGAAATTGGTTATTTTCCCTAAAACTATATATATTTTATATATACTTTATCTATAAGGCTCAATTTAATTTTAATTTTTTATAAATTGATTTTAATTGAGTTTTTTACCTGTAATTTTGGATTTTGTCCCTAATAATATTATTATATATATATATATATATATATATACATACACACACTACGACTTTGGTGAAGGTGAATGGCTCAGTGGTTAGAGCATTAGTCACACAATCATGAGGTTATGAGTTTGATTCCAAGACCAGGCTGTGTTTTGTGTTCTTGAGCACACTAGTGCCAAGCCTTTCCCTTGGATAACATCAATGGCCTGGAGAGGAGAGGCTGGTATGTATGGGTGACCGCTGGTCTTCCATAAACATCTTGCCCATATATGTGCCTCAAAGGGAACCTTCTAAGTGCAATCCCATTGTCTTTCATTACCAAAGGGGGTCTTTACCCTTTTACTATGTACTTTACAACTCTTACATTAAGATAGAACAATGATATTATGGATATTGCTTTGGTTCAATGATAGAATGTCTGTCATGTTTATAAAAGATGTGGGAACAGCCTTTGAATATTTCCATCCAAAGGTTCTTTTTAACCCAATTGGAAATCTTTATCACTATTAATTGTAACTTTATCTACTTCAACATCTACCACCATAAATTAATATACTTGTGTGTGTGTGGTGCCACATAAAAAGGACCCATTCTGGCACCATGTAAAAAGCATCACATAAAAGGCACCCAATACACTCTGGCAAAACAGATTATTGAAGCCTGGTGCAGCCCTCCAGCTTGCTAGCTACTGTTAAACCATCCAACCCATGCCAGCATGGAAAATGGATGTTAAATAATGATGATGAATCCATATTTACAGGTGTGCGCACGCATGTGTGTGTGTGTGTGTGTGTGTGTACCAGTGATATTATCAAACACACACACATAAGGGATATAACAGTAGTATTACCACACATATAGCAATATCACCACATATATAAATAATGATAATATTGCCATACTGACACGCCCAAAATTTCTTCCCAGAAAATCAAGTCTCCATTATGAAACACCCTATATGTAATATTATACATTAGTTACCAATATTTATTTCTGTAGTTGCTATATATTTTGCAGAAGGAAAAAAATGTGTCTTGTACGTGCATGAAGATGTGTGGGCTTGCATCAGAGTATTTCTTTACTTGTGTGAAGAAGCACAATGTTGTTTGGCTAGTATCACAGACAAACTGATAAAGATTTCCAATAATGTACATACAATGCCATAAGCAGTTATTTGTGATTAAACTATGAGAATTAAATTTTACTGATTTTAGCTGAAATAAATTGCAATTTTTTTTTATCCAATCCTGTTTGATAACTTAAATATAACACCAAAATAAAGTAAAATAAAATTAAAAGATTTTTAATCATTGGAAAAAAAAAAGATATTACAAAAAATACAAAAAGTAACAAGAAAAATAAAGATAAAAAGATACTCAAAATATGTACAATGAGGGTGGGAAGAAAAGAGAAGAAAAATAGACAGAAAGGTTCTGTGTGTGTGTGTGTGTACTTGTGCATCTATAAATGCCTATGATATTAATATGTTAGTGTAGATAAAGACGTGGAACTGGCATGTCATGCAAAATTCTTAGTGGCATTCTGTCCATCTTTACAGGCTGAGTTCAAACTCCACCAAGGTCAACTTTCTCTTTTGTCCTTTCAGGGTTGATAAAATAAGTAACAGTCGAGTCCTGGGGTTGATGTAATTAACTTACCCTGCAACCCCACCCAAACTTGTAGGTCTTGTGTTAAAATTTGAAGCCAATATGTTAGTGTACATATTCTACCCCGGGAAGTGGTTAGTTGAAGGTTGAGGGACAGAGAGAGAGAGAGAAGAGAGTGTTTACCTGAGTGTATATAGTAACAGTGAGAGCAGAAGAAAAAAGACATGAGAGACATTCTTTTCTACTCTAGGTACAAGGCCCAAATATTTGGGGGGGGGCAGTCAATTAGATCACCCCCAGTATGCAACTGGTACTTAATTTATCGACTTTGAAAGGATGAAAGGCAAAGTCGACCTCAACAGAATTTGAACTCCTATCGTAAAGACAGATGAAATACTGTTATGCATTTCACCTGGCGTACTAACGTTTCTTATTTCTTTATTGCCCACAAAGGGCTAAACATAGAGGGGACAAACAAGGACAGACAAAGGGATTAAGTCGATTATATCAACCCCAGTGCATAACTGGTATTAATTTATCAACCCTGAAAAGATGAAAGGCAAAGTCAACCTTGGCGGAATTTGAACTCAGAACGTAACAGCAGACGAAATAATGCTAAGCATTTCGCCCAGCGTGCTAACGTTTCTGCCTTGAGACATGAGAGACATTATCACACACACACATCTGAATATACTTTGAACAATACTAGCAGTTAAAATAGTAGTGGCGTGGAATCATTAGTAGAAATACTGGTTAATGAAGATGAAGAAATAAAAAGTGTAGTAATACATAATCAAACGATTCCCTTCTTACTCATGAGTTACTTAGTGCATATGCTTAAATGCAATTAACTGTCATCTGCTCAATCAAAACTTTTATATCTATTATATCTATAATATCATTGTACTTGTTTCTGAATATATAAAATAAAGGGTAAACACCCGCTTCAGTCATGAATGACCATGGGATTGAACCTAGAAAGTTCCCCTCTGAGGCACAAGTCCAGGCAAAGTTGTTTATAGAAAACCAGCAGTCGCCCATACATACCAGCCTCTCCTCTCCATGCCACCAATGTTATCCAAGAGAAAAGCAAAGGCTGATACAGCTTGGCACCATTTCTACAGCTGAATGAACTGGAGCAACATGAAATAAAGTGTCTTACCCAAGAACACAACACAGAACCCAGTCTGGGAAATGAACTCACTACCTCATGAGTGTGAGCCCAATGCTCTAACCACTGGACCATGTGCATTCACTGAGGATGTAACTATACTCTAATATGCTCTAATTAGGGGACAAAACCAAAGGTATAAAATTAATATGATTCATAAGACATTTGACAGATAACCTGTGGAAGGAAATCAAAGACATTATCTGAAGAAATACATTTTTGTCATTCTTCAGACAAATCATTATTGAATAAATATTAAATAAAGTATATACTCTTTTAATCACTAAGTATTTTACTGGCTATTGGACTGGGCCATGCTGGGGCTTTACATACGAGGGTTTAGAGTGGCATAATGACCTCAATGTCCATTTTTAAGTTTGGTACATTTTACCAATGTGTTATTTGTTAAGCTGTTATGTTACATTATATAAACAACATAATTAGTTTTAAGTGGCATAAACAGAAAACAGACTTGTGTGGACAGACACACATACGCACATGCTCACTCACTCAAACACAGACCATTTACTTGTTTTAGTGTTTGCTGGGGCACCGTTTTGAAGGGTTCAAGTTGAACAAATCAACCCCAGGACTTGTGTTTTTCAAAAGCCTGCTACTTTTATTTTATTATTCTCTTTTGCCAAACCACTAAGTTACAAGGATGCAATCACACCAATACTGGTTGTCAAGCAGTGGTGGTGGACAAAGACAGATACAAAGACAAGCACACACACACACACACACCACCACCACCGTCGCCGTCATTGCCGCCGCCATCGCCGTCGTCATCATCATCATCATCATCATCTATACCCAGGCCTATTCTCCATTTTTTTAGGAGTGGGTAGTGACAACAAGACACACACCAGGCATTCCATTCATTTTCCAACTCAAAGGCCCAAGCCCCATTCTATGCTCGGGTCAAGGTATGGAACGTAACCCCCAATATCAGCAACAGGGCCCAGCAGCATATGCTGGTTTACCCCCGCCGCATCATGTTGGTTCCTTACCCCTTTGAGCAACATCAAAATTCATTCATCCATCCACAAATACTCTACAAGCTTTCCTATCATTTATAAACACTCTTGCCTCTCTCACTCCAATACAGGTTTCATACAGTTTCTGTCTACCAAATTCCCTCACAAAGCTTTGGTCAGCCCAAGGCTATAGTAGATGCTCACTCAAAGTGCCGCATGGTGGGACTGAACCTGGAACTACTATTATGATTATTATGGTTATTTACATTATTTACATTTGACAGATATTTATCCTCATCTTGTTTGTTGTTAACACCGTTTCAGCTGATATACCCTCCAGCCTTCATCAGGTGTCTTGGGGAAGTTTTGAACCTGGGTTCTTATTCCTAAGGTATTTTTCGATGTTATTATTATTATTATTATTATTATTATTCAGGTTACTGCTTGGAATTAAACTTGGAATCTTGGGGTTAGTAGCCTGTGATCTTAACCACTATGTCATATGCCCGTGGGTATATCTGTCAAATGTAAATAATGTACATAATTATTCATCTCTTAAATATAGAACTGTATTATCATTATTATTTAAGACAGTTTGATTGAGCTCCTGTATAGCACTTATTAAACTGGCATTAAACTTGAGAACATTTTTCTTATATAGAATGAATTAACAATTCTTTTTGAGAATGTTTGATTAAAAATTGGGATTGTGAATTTTCAAATAGATTAAATTTTAAACAGAAAGGAATCTCCAGGAGATAAAATGCAGTCAGAAGTATTTTTTTTTTTTGAGAAAGTTTTGCATTGAGAAGAAAACTGACCCTAAAACGTAATGTGTGTGCATGTGTGTGTGTAAGACATGTATGTATGTATACTGGTTTCAAATTTTGGCACAAGGCCACTAATTTTTTTTTTGGGGGGGGGGCGGGTTAAGTCAATTACATCAACCCCAGTGTTTAACTGGTACTTATTTTACCGACCCCAGAAGGGAGAAAAAGCAAAGTTACCCTCAGCAAAATTTGAGTCCAGTAAGTAAAGACAGACAAAACACTGCTGAGCATTTTGCCAGGTAGGTAAATGATTCTGCTAGTGCACGACCTTTGGAAATATATACATATCAATATGTTTGCATATATGTATATGCATATATGTGTGTCATCATCATCGTCATCATTTAACGGCCGTTTTCCATGCTGGCATGGGTTGGACGGCTTGACTGAGGACTGGCAAACCAGTAGTCTGCACCAGGCTCCTATCTGATCTGGCAAGGTTTCTACAGCGAGATGCCCTTCCTAATGCCAACCATTCTGAGAGTGTAGTGGGTGCTTTTTACGTTCCACTGGCACAGGAGCCAGTCAGGCGGCACTGGCATTGACCACATTCGGATGGTACTTTTTACGTGCCACCAGCACAGGAGCCAGTCAGGGGTCACTGGCTTCATGTGTATTCATTGAAAAGATGTATATAAGGAAAGTATGTACGTTCGTTCGCAACGGATCCAGCGCCCTTCATGGAAGCTTTCGCCCACTTCTTAGGACAGATTGACCCATGCTCGACCGCCGTTGGCATGGAACCCTTCTTCACTTCAGTCTTCGAAAGTCTCATTCGAATATTTGCTACTCCCACCGAGTATGTATATAATTATATTTTATGTTCATATAATTTTAATTCACTCAACATAAGAGTAGTCCTAATTAAAATGAAAAGAAGTGTGTGTGTGTGAGAGAGAGAGAGAGGAAAAGAGAAAGGGAGAGGGAGAAACACCAAAGTCAAAGCTATATTAGACCATAGTCCATGTTACTCTGCAGTGAAACCAAACTTAGAACTATTATGCTTGTGCCTATATTACTCTTTTATTTTTTGATTTTTTTTACTTGTTTCAGTAATTTGACTGCAGCCATGCTGGATCACGGCCTTTAGTCGAATCAAATCAACCCCAGGACTTATTCTTTGTAAGCCTAATACTTATTCTATCGGTCCCTTTTGCCGAACCGCCAAGTTACGGGGACCTAAACACACTAACATTGGTTGTCAAGCGATGTTGTGGGGATAAATACAGCTAAACAACATATACACGCACATACATACATTTATATATATACGACAAGCTTCTTTCAGTTTCCGTCTACCAAATCCACTCACAAGGCTTTGGTCGGCCCTAGGCTATAGTAGAAGACACTTGCCCAAGGTGCCACACAGTGGGACTGAACCCGAGACCATGTGGTTGGTAAGCAAGCTACTTACTACACAGCCACTCCTGCACCTATATTACTGGTATATTTTTATATAATTTACAGCTCAGGGGCGGGCAGCTACAATACCACCTATGTGAAGTTTTACACCATCTCAAAATTCATTTGTTTTAGAGAGAAAAAAAATTTCAAGAGAAATGATTCCTTGCTGTTCTCAATAAATTTCCATCCATCTTTGAGTTTTCAAAGTAACCATGAAATTCCATGGTTACTGTTGGTATTTATTTACTTTTAGACGGTCTCTGACAGTAAGTAAAAAAATAAATATTATAGTTCACTCAAAAGTATTAAGTAATCCTTCAACTTAATGTTTAACTGTTTTCATATGCAAAAAACAAACAAACATGTATGTATGCATGTGTATGTATGTGATTGTATGTGTATGACTGTGAGTGTATGTGTGTGTATGCATGTGTGTATGTTTACATCATACAGATATATATTTTTATGTGTGTGCATATGTATGTGCATGTTTGCAGAGTGTGTGGGTGTCTGTTGTTTGCTGAAACTTGCAATCTCCAATCGATTGCTGAAGAAGAATATGTAAGCATGCATGCATATGTGTGTGTGTGTGTGTGTGTGTGTGTGTGTGTGTGTACAAGCTATATGTAAAAATATGTATACATACATATTAAAAATGTAACTGTAGATAGCTACTGATAAATACACATGCATTCTCACACATACACACATATGTATATACTTAGGTACAGACATGGTGGTGTGGTTAAGAAATTTGTTGTGCAAACACATGCTGTCGAGTTCAATCCCATCACACAGTGGCATGGGTAGGTGTCTTCTATTATAGATTGAAACCAACCAATAACTTTGGAGTAAATGTGGTTGATAGAAACCGTATGAAGTGTATCACATATCTAGATGTGTCTGAGTGTGTGTCTGTATGTTCAAATGCATGTATATGAGTGGGTCTATGTTTGTTGGTATGTGTTTATGTGGCGTTTGCATTTTGTCCTTTTTCAAAATATAGCAATGAGCTATCAATGAGTCATCCAGCAGCACTGTACTGTACTTTCAAAGAAGAGCGGATTGAAAACTTCCTTATCTGAAAACCCAGTAAGGATAAGTGACAGAAAGGGCAACCAGCTATAACAACAACGCCTTCGTAATACATATTCATCTAACTCATGCTAGCATGGGAAACCAAATATAAAATATATGAATATATATATATATATATATATATATATATACTGAACTACAAAAGAAATGTCACACTGTAAAAGAATAACTCATGGGGTCAATTTCTTCGGCTAACGATGGTGCTCCAGCATGGCTGCAGTCATATGACTGAAACAAGTAAAAGAATAGAAGAATATTCATATTTTGAGTTCTATTTTTCTTGCTTGCACCAATGTACCTATACACACACACGCACACACATACATATACATGTGTGTTTGTATATATATATATATATATATATATATCATAATTTTTCACCTGCTTTCTGTGCTGGCATGGGTTGGACAGGGCAATGACATATTACCCCAGCATTGAAATCTGATGTAAAACGATGATTACGGTAATGATATGCATGTGTGCCCACATGTGTTTGTAAGTGTGTGTATGTGTGTGTGTGTGCACGCGCATGTGTGTGCACGCGCATGTGTGTGTATGTTTTTTTGTGTATGTGTGTAATAATTTTCGTTTAGAAATTTTCCCTCCAAATCAATTCCTTTTCTTGATTCACAAGTCATCTAGAAGAAAATTGCTAGGTTTTATATAAAGATCAATAACATCTGTTATTAAAATGGTGTCATGGTGGAGATTAGATGGATAGCTCTGCCTTTCAAAAGTATAGATGTGTATATATATATATATAAATAGACATACATGCAAACATACATATGCATATGTACTTACATGTGTACATGTATGTATGTGTTGTAAAAACTTGGTAATATTTTCTAGTATATGGTTTTTGCAAATATTGTTTGTGTACACTATATGCCTGTTTGCAAGACCTGTATATGTGTAGACGTGTAGAGTGTTGTAGGATGTTAAGATAATTAAAAAAAAAACAAAAAAAAACTATGAATATATAAAGGTAGTACCAATATATAAAGGTAACATCAATTATATGTGAACAAGAATGTTGACATTGGGTGCGGAAATAAGGGAGAATAATAAAATAGATGAATATTCCTTGGAACAGAAAACTTTGGATAGCAACAGAGGGAAGAATTAAACAGTGTGTGCGTGTGATTATGTGCACATACACACACAGTAAGGGACGTAGCAAATGGCCATATCAAACAGGATGATGTTGATCAGGGATCAGTTCTCAGTTACCCTCGAGTTCAATTTAGTTTCACAAACCTTAACAAAGACACTTAGAATTTATTATTCTCAAGAACACTTGGATGAAATCAGTGATTTCATACTTATAGCTGAACCTGCCAAAGACTTAGAGAAGAAAATCTAAACATGGAAGTGTATCTTAGAATCAAAAGACTTCGAAGGAAATCTCAGGAAAAACAAAAGACTTAGCAGAAAAGAAGACGAGGCTCAGCTATCATTAGTGACTTATTCATGCATTATATGCATAAAAGGAGTACATACTAATTCTTTACAGTGTACCATATCAAACCAAGGGAATTGTAGAAGAAGGACACTTAATCCAAAGTGTGGCATACTGAGTTCAAATACAGGAGACTTCATGAATGCAAATCAAATTTACTCCACCACTTCAGTGTATGCCTGCATCCCATTTACATGTGCATGCACACACACACACACACACTATGCATATGAACTTCAGTATTCCAAATGAGTAGAATCTACTGCTATAAACAACATGGACGGCTGTAGTTAAGAGGTCAGCAGGTCACACATGTTCTGTCACAATCTGTGTGTTGTGTTCATGATCAAGATACTTTATCTTCAGCAGCTGAAGATAAAGTAGTGCAGTGCAGTATAGTCTGTTGGGTATAGCAGTGAGAGTCAAACTGTGTGGCTTAGTGGTTAGGAGTATTCAGCTCACAATCGTAAGGTCGCAAGTTCGATTACCTGCAGCACATTGTGTTCTTGAGCAAGACACTTTATTTAACATTGCTCCAGTCCATTCAGCTGGGCAAAAATGAGTAGGACCTGTAATTCAAAGAGCCAGCCTTGTCATATTGTGTGTCATGCTGAATCATCATCATCATCATCATCATCATCATCATCATCATCCGTTGTCCATGCAGGTATACTCCTACAGAACAATGTTAAGGGTGTGCATGTCTGTGGTGTGCTCAGCCACTTGCACATAAATTTAGCAAGCATGTTGTTCCATTGACAGGATCAACTGGAACCCTTGTTATCGTAAACAACAAAGTGCCAGTTTAGTTACCCCATGTACATTATGGCCACACAACAGGTCCAGAAGGATCACAACCAGGCTAACAGTGACGGTAGACTTCATATGGAGCAGACGTACACGAGTAGTTAGCAGTAAGAGTTTCAGTGAAACAAATTGTTTGAATGACTACTTGCATATTCATTTTTAACATGTTTAGGCTGGCACAATGCAAAATATGCTGGGTGCTGTAGTGTATGTCACAGAAAAATAATTTCTCCCTTTTAAACAATAACGTGCTCAGCACACTCATCTCACTGGTGCACAGCATTCTGGAACACCAGTTTTTCGACATGCTGTGCCTCATCAGTCAGATATAGCCAAAACTTTGAGTCTAGCCAAAGCCACTGGCTTTGTTTATATTTTCAGTGAACAGAATTGTTTTTCTGATCAGTGCTTATATCTGCAACTGATAAAACACTTCTTCCTGACGTGTCACACGTAAAAATACCAGTGTCTCAGAATGCCATGTACAAATGAGACAAGTGAGCTGAGTACACTGATATCAAAAAGGGAGACGTTTGTCAGAGCAGCTGTTTGGCTTCTGTGCTAGTGGCCTGTAAATAGCACCATTAGAGTGTAATTGTTACCAGCGTTGCCTTCTAGCAATTGTGCTGGTGGCACGTTAGAAAATCATTCGAGCGAGGTTGTTGCCAGTACCGCTGGACTGGCCCTCGTGCCGGTGGCACATAAAAGCACCCACTACACTTTTGGAGTGGTTGGCGTTAGGAAGGGCATCCAGCTGTAGAAACTCTGCCAGATCAGATTGGAGCCTGGTGCAGCCTTCTGGC
>NC_068986.1:73853153-73869504 GCF_001194135.2 Octopus bimaculoides | reverse complement strand
ATAAAAGCACCCACTACACTTTTGGAGTGGTTGGCGTTAGGAAGGGCATCCAGCTGTAGAAACTCTGCCAGATCAGATTGGAGCCTGGTGCAGCCTTCTGGCTTGCCAGTCTTCAGTCAAATCATCCAACCCTTGCTAGCATGGAAAGCGGACGTTAAACGATGATGATGATGATGATGATGATGATGATACCCTACAGCACACAGCATATTTTGAACTTGCAAACCTGCCTAGACATGTAAAGAATGAGTCTGCAAATATTTCTTCCTGATCTAACTGCAGAGGGGCAAACAACGATTTTTTAAAATTGTCTTTAAATAACCAAGGAACACTAGTGAAGTAGCTGGTTGCTTCTACATTCACTTTCAAAGAAGTGGCCAAATCAACAGAGAAAGTGGTTGTTCCAAGAGCAAAGTATCAAAATAAAAAAATGGATTGGAAAATGTTTCAAGAAGCTACTACTTCTGCAACAAAGGGATTCTTATTCACAGTGAAGAGCAGACGGTAGGGTGCTTGTTTTGAGTTAATGCCAAGACTCACAAATGTGTTGTCTCTCCCTATGCCCTATACTTTTTTATCTTTTCTTCTTTTATTTTTTATTGATTTCAGTCATTTGATCGCGGCCATGCTGGGGCAGTGCCCTGAAGGGTTTTAGTCAATCAAATCGATCCATCGATCCCAAGACTATTTTTTTAAAGCCTAATCTTTATCCCATTGGTCTCTTTTGTCAAACCACCAAGTTACAGGGATGTAAACACACCAACATCGATTGTCAAGCGTTGGAGAGGGGACAAACACAGACACAAAGACACACACACATAGAAATATACAATCATATATACATACAAACAAACACACACACACACACACATACACACACACACAGCTTCTTTCAGTTTCTATCTACCAAATCCATCCACAAGGCATTGATTGGCTCAAGGCTATAGTAGAAGACACTTGCCTGGGGTGTCACGCAGTGGGACTGAACCCAGAACCATGTGGTTGAGAAACAAACTTCTTATTTTATTTTATTTTTTTTATTGCCCACAAGGGGCTAAACATAGAGGGGATGAACAAGGACAGACAAAGGGGTTAAGTCAATTACATCAATCCCAGTGTGTAACTGGTACTTAATTTATCAACCCCGAAAGGATGAAAAGGCAAAGTCGACCTCAGCGGAATTTGAACTCAGAACGTAACGGCAGACAAAATACCGCTAAGCATTTCACGTTCTTACCATACAGCCACACCTGCACCCTATAATACCCATATTTTTTCAATACTTTCTTCCCAGGTCATCAGCCTTCTGAAGTCCCAACTCACTTCTGTGTTTTCCTTCAAGTGTTAACTTGTGGTTGGTTCCTGCTGCACACCAACCACATCAATCTGATCAGCCTCAGAGAGATTGTGAAGGTCAAGAGTATCGTCCATCATTCATTCTCAAACAAAACATGTAAAACATACATATAAACATTCCCACATGCCCACCCTGTCAAACACACACATTGAAATACCATATTTATTTATTGAAAAAATCTATATGTATATGTATGTCTATATATTATATGTATATCTATATATCTATGTTGATATATGTGTCTACATACTTGTGCATCTGTACGTACATGTGTCAATGTGTGTGTGAATTCCAAGTGGCTATCTGTTTTCCTATGTGTTCGTTCCGTTGTCTGTAGTTCATTTTTCTAACGTCCTGTACCCTGATATGCATCTATATACACATGTAGATGTAAGTATGTACATACGTCCATTTGCAAGTAAATTCTGACTTGGTGTGTGTGTGTGTGTGTGTGTGTGTGTGTGTGTGTGTGTGTGTGTGTGTGTGTGTGTGTGTGTGTGTGTGTGTGTGTGTGTGTGTGTGTGTGCGTGTGTTTGTGTGTGTGTGTTTGTGTGTGTGTGTGTTTGTGTGTGTGTGTGTGTTGCAGTAAATATTCCTCCCTCACTGTATTTGACATAGCTAATAACAATTTTATGAATGATTTCCATAATTCTATTTGATAGTTGTAGATATATATATGTATGCACATATATCATATTCAGAGAATTCAGTGCATCTTCTTCTTAACCTTAATATAGCAATATGTCAGTTCTTTAAGTACAACAGATATAACATTTGAAACAGGCAAATTTTCATCATATTGTTTGTTTAAATGTTAAATAGTAATAGATAAAGGAATCCATTAAACATGACATGCGTCTAAGTGGGAGTTGCTTAATTGAAAAGTTAGTTTTCTCTTTTAGTTTGTTTGGTGGGTAAAGCAAGCAATAAACCACTGCCACCACCACCACCACAACTACAGCAAAAACAACAACTTTGTTACTATTGCTAAATACTCTTACCACCACCTACTACAACTACTACTACAACCACCACCTCCATCACTGTCTACTTCTACCAACACCTAATATTACTATTACTATTACTACTTCAAACAACACAACCACCCACAACTTTTACTACCACCACCACCCAATACCAACACAACTACCTACTGCTACTACCACCGTAATGCTTTGTGAGTGAAATTTGCCTGACAGAAACTATACAGAAGCCCACCACAAGTGTGTGTGGGCAATCTGTGTGAGTGTATGTAAATGTAAGTGTGTGTGTATACATATATGTTTATGTTTGCATGCTTCTATGTATGCATGTGTGTCTGTGTCTGTGTTATGGGAGAATCCTGAACACCCCCATGTGATTGAAGATGGACTAACCAATTACAATAAATAAGAACTGAGTGTACTGTCAAGGAGGTAGTTGATGGTGTTAGTGGCCATGTTGGTTTACTGTGTTTGTTCAACGTGTATTAGTATAACAGTTGGAAGTTGAACAATGAATTCTGAGCATCGTACCTATATTTGAGTAATATGGCGTGCATTCTGTGTTAGGTTATTTATGTATGTAATGCCATTTTACACCAGACATGTATACCCACACCATAACACTTTGCATTGACAACACTTTGTCAGAAAGTTTGTTTGTTTGTGACCCACAACCTTGGTAGTTCAACAAGAGAAGAACGGGGAATAAAGAATTGTATTTGAAAACAATAGTTGGTACTGGGAAGGGCATCCAGTCAGGCAATACTGTCTCAAAAACTTTCATTTAACATATGCCAACATAGCAAAAGCAAGCATAAAATGAAAATGATGATAGCAGTGATGATGTTAAAAGCCCCTTCATCCAAAAACAGCATTTTTACAATGATAATAAAACCTCACTGTAACACAGCTAAAAATCTGGTTTTATGATTGTTTATTTAGTCATCTCAGTGCCAGAATGCCATTCAACAAGAGCAGAGCAACACTAATAATAGCTACAACCACTGCTATTTTAATAACATTAAAAATTGTTTTAACATTGTTATTTTTCTTTTTTCTTTTCTTTTTTTGTATTCTGTTTCAAAATGAAGGAAAGATTAGAAATATATTCGTTGTTCGTGCCATAGATAGGATTATAAGCTCAATATAATTAAAGATGCAAGAGTAACTAACATTAACAGTGTAACTATAAAATTGTTTCATAAGAGAAAACTTATTGCATTAAAGAACATTTTAAAATATTTGTTAGCATCAATGTCCATCTATCTAAACTTACAGTCCATTAAAAGCCGCAACAAAACAGCCAGCAGAAAAGTAATTAAACAAGATTTTAGCATTTCTTCTTCACAACTCTTCTTATTTCACATTGTCAAATTTAATTTTGAAACTTGATAAAGTCTTTCACTAAACATATAAAATATACTTCATCCATGCCATAAATAATATCTTGTATGTGTGTGGGTGTGAGTCGTTAACTGTACTTGTTAGAATACTTTTGGATTACACATAACATTCTGTCCAATATAATTATATTGTAGTCTTTATGACAGAACACAACTTAACTTCTAAGCTATATATAGCCATATAATGTTATATATAACACAACAGTCTATATGGTAGAATACATTTCTAAGTTATATATAGCAGTAATATATTGTATATAACATAATGTTCCACATAGTAGAATACAACACTTCTAAATTATATATAGCAATGAAATATTATAAAAACATAAGAAAAACACAGTTCTATATGATAGAATACATTTCAAAGCTCTCTCTCTCTCTTTCTCTCTCTATGTGTGTGTGTAATGAATAGATAGGGATAAAGTATCCAGGCAGGTACCGTATGAGCACTCAGTTATAATCCTGGTTATGGCTAACCGTTTTGAGCTACAAGGAGCATATAAGATTACTTATGGTAAGTTATCCTAATGTATTTCATCCAATGGGCAAATCCTGGGTTCACTTCACTGGATTATAAATAAATATTTTACCAAGTAAATAGTCAAGACAATTACAATGAATACAGAGATTAGTACACCTGCATATTTTTTTACTTCTATTTGATTTAAATGTGTCTGATGCATGTTTCTGCTGCATAGAGATCTTGCAATTTTCATTTGCATTTAGTAACTTTTGACAGGTTATTAGTCTCTCTCTTTTACTTGTTTCAGTCATTTGACTGTAGCCATGCTGGAGCACTGCCTTTAGTCGAGCAAATCGACCCCAGGACTTATTCTATCGGACTCTTTTGCCAAACTGCTAAGTGACGGGGACATACACACACCAACATCAGTTGTCAAACAATGCTAGGGGGACAAACACAAACACACATATATATATATACATATATACGACGAGCTTCTTTCAGTTTCCATCTACCAAATCCACTCACAAGGCTTTGGTCGGCCCGAGGCTATAGTAGGAGACACTTTCCCAAGATGCTACGCAGTGGGACTGAACCCAGGACCGTGTGGTTGGTAAGCAAGCTACTTACCACACAGCCACTCCTGCAACTTTACCCAAGGTCCATCAACTGATGTGGTCTGAAGCAAACTTAGTACATGTAGGCTTAGCTAACCTCATATTTTGTAGGTGGGTATAGTTTTCCAGTGCAAAGAATGTGAGAGGAAGATTTGGAAACCTGATATGGCTATAAAAACTGTAATAAAGTTGACCCGATACTGACCTTAGGTTTGAATTTCAAATCAAGAGTACTAGACCTTTAATTAGGTCGAAGTACTTTTTTTCCTTTCTTAATATAAAAATAGTAGCGTAGGTGAATTATGAATTAGTAAGTTTCAGAGATTGTGTACAATTACTGGTCACTAATTCAGATATAGTCTAAATATATCAGATGTATATAATTTACTTGCCTGGTCAATTTGAATTTTTATTTGTATAAATCAAGTTTTAATTTACGTGTAGTTTTATTCTCGTATTTCTATTGCAAGAATTATCAAATATGTTGTTGTACATATGGAGAATATTGATTACTACTTGATATACGCAGACTAGATATTACATTGACCTTTACAATGTAAACTCAGGCATCTCCTATTTACATAGTGCTTACTTAATTATAAATCTCTTCCATGGTCGTATCTGATTGCCCTTCTGTAAAGGTGTGAACATCTTAGAGCTTGTTCTTGCCTACTATTAAGCAACTGGTGTTTCAATGTGAAAATATGGAATACTTCTATACATAAATTTCATCTCCACCCCACCCCTCAATTACGTAAAGTTCTGCTAAGTCCGTTAATTACCATTCTATCTTGAAGTTATTGTTTCTATTGGGTCATCCCATAAATAATGCAGTTTTTTTCAATTGTGTGAACTAAAAGTCAGAGGGGGATGGGATAAACTACCTGCATCAACTTGCTATAAAACTTATTCTTAGTGCAAGTTTTGAACAGTGCAGTTCGATTTTAACAGTTAATTTTCAAAACTATAATGGAAGTGACAAACGAGCATATTCGGCATATTTTGCTTTAGGAGTTCAATAAAGGCAACAATGCAACAGAAAGTGTGAGGAGTATTAATGAAGTTTATGAGAACCAGACAATAAGCGTAAGCCAGTGTCAACGATGGTTCCAGAAATTCCGAGCCGAAAACTCCAACCTAGAAGATGAGCCTCATCCTGGAAGATCTGTAGAGCTCAACAAGGATGTCCTGCAAACCCTGGTGGAACAAAATACCATCATAAGCTTGGATTTGGTCATTCAACCATTTGTCGACACCTGCATGCCATTGGAAAAATCAGCAAATTGAGTCAATGGGTTCCTCACAAACTTTCCAAGTCTAATAACACGCAGAGAGTGAATGTGTGCTCTGCTTTACTGTCATGTTTCATGAATGAACCTTTTTTAAACTGAATAGTGACTGGTGACGAGAAATGGGTTCTCTATAAAAATGTCAAGTACCGAAGACAGTGGGTAGGGAAAGGAGAAACACCGGCACCCCAGGCTAAAGAAGGTCTCTGCCCACGTAAGGTGCTGTTATCTGTTTGGTGGGATATGAAAAGTTTAGTCTACTTTGAACTTTTAAACCCAAACCAAACGATAACAAAGATCTACTGCAAACAGCTTGAGCAGATTAAGTCAGTGCTAGAAGAAAAATGACCATCTTTGGTTTCAAGACGAAAGGTGTTCTTCCATCAGGATAGTGCTCAGTCACATACAGCAAGGAAGACATCCCAAAGGCTGGAGCAGTTTGAATGAGAAACGATGCCTCACCCACCATATTCGCGGGTCATTGCCCCATCTGATTATCATTTGTTCCACAGTCTTCAAAATCATTAGGATGGGAAACATGTGAATTATGTAGACGAAGTCAGAAAAGCACTGGAGGAATATTTTTCATCATGAACAAGTGAATTTTGAAAGAGCGGCCTTGCAAGTCTACCAGATAGATGGAAGAATATTTTAGATTAGAAAAGAACTTTGTTTATCTTAATTTTGAAAAATAAAAGAAGTGTAAAAATCCCACATTATTTATGGGATGACCGAATATTTTAAGGAACCAGATAAATACACTTAAGCTTGTGCAATGCATTTTCTCTCTATCCTTAAATGAAGCTAAATTATTTGCCAGTCTCGCCTTGAAATTTGTTGATCATGCCTCAGTATAAAAATATGTTTACGCACGCACGCACGCACGCGCGCGCACACACACACACACACACACACACACACACACACACACACACACACACATACATACACACATACATACACACATCATTATCATCATCATTTTACATCTGCTTTCCATGCTGAGAAGTTATGTTTTATCTTTTACTTTAGATCTGTTTCAGTCATTAGACTGAAATCATGCAGGAGCACCACCTTGAAGAACTTTTAGTCAAATAAATCAGCCCCAGTATTTATGTTTTTTTAAGCCTGATACTTATTCTATTGGTTTTTTTTTTTTCTGCCAAACTGCTAAGTTGCAGGGACATCGTGTTTGAATTAGCATGCATTCGGGTGTACTGTTTACCTACATGGGTCAGGGGACCTCATTTCACACCCATTTCATTTTTGGTTTGTTTTCTACAGCTGAATAAGGAAAGGGGTAAAACCTTCTTCGTTCATGAATGACCATGGGATTGCACTAGAAAGTTACCCTCTGAGGCACAAGACCAGGCAAGGCTGTTTATGGAAGACCAACAGTCACTCATGCATACCAGCCTTCCCTCTCCACACCATTGATGTTATCCAAAGGAAAGGCAAAGGCCAATATAACTTGGCACCAGTAACCTCACACCTCATTTCTACAGCTGAGTGAACTGGAGCAACATGAAATAAAGTCTCTTGCTCAAGAAAAAAATACACAGCCTGGTTCAGGAATCGAACCCACTACCTCATGATTGTGAGCCCAATGCTCTAATCACTGAGTTATGTGCCTTCATTATGCAGCTGAATAACTATCTTAACATCAATCACTTTATAGAGTGTACACTGTGCTTTATCCATGATACCAGCTCCAGAGAGAAGGCATGTCCTCAACAAGGCTAAAAGGCCTTTACAACCCCGTGTCTCTGCTCACTTGCTGATCTCTTTGCAGTGAGAAGAATGTATGAGTGAGGCAAAAAGAAAAGAATCATGATAAGGGGTATGTGTGATAAGGGATAGAGTGATAGGAGTACTCTGTATTCCAAGGTAAGTATTTGTATTTCTAGTGAACACAACATGATTGAGATATTAGCAGGGATGACAGAGGCCTATGTAACCCAGGAGACAGAGTGATGAGTGTGGTCCAAGATGTGTGAGAAAAGAAGAAGCAAGAATATGCTGACAATCAGAGGAATCAGGGGTGATGACAGGCAGTACAGGGTGGGAAGGGGAAGGTGGAATAAACATGGCACAAGTGGTCCAGTGTAGCCACCAACACATAGGCTACAAGATGGTCTGAAGTGACTGAGTGATGTGAGTAGTGGCAGAGGGAATGGAAAGCAGGTGGGTCATTTACAGGTCATTAGCATAAAAGTGTGTGAAGGATAAGGTTAGAATGGGTTCAGAGGCAACTTTAGTTACCCTGGAAGCAGTGTATGATAAACAGAAGATGTCTACTGCCATCCTCAGTCACACTGGAAGCATAGTGCAGTGGGAATTGAGAAGTGGAAGGAATGATTGAGAGACGAGCAATTGGCATATGTGAAAGAACGTAATGTACAGTGAACAAAAGAGATGTGCTGCCATCTTTTTCACCAAGCCCCACCTACTTTCTTGTAAAAAAAATACAAGTAGCCAATAGGAAAAAGAATATAGAATGAATTTATTATTAAGATTTTACATCATAGAATTAGTAAATAATAAACAGTAATAAATAAATACTTAATCTTCAGATATGATATGATATATATATATATATATATGTGGATGTGTGTGTGTGTGTGTGTGTATATAGCCTCTATCATGTAAATGTTTACATCCCAGGGGTCATATTTAACCCATTGTTTGGAATCTTTAGCTTAATAGAAAATTTCAGTATATGTTAAGGCAAACTAAAATTCCATCTAGTTTTTAACCTGCTGTTTGCTGTTTAGAAAAAAAAAAAGGATTCTTCGCCAAAAAATTACTTGTATGGATTTCAACAAAATTTAATTTGGTGAAGAAACAGGAGATCTGTATCTATTGTAAAATGATCGGATTTAATCTTGTTGTTGTATAACCACAGGTCAGGTCTTATCAAGCAGATCTACAATTAAATGCATTCTAGTTGTGACTATCCAGTCTTGTTTTTTTTTATGCCTATAGTATCTAGGATTACATTATCTAGACTGTTCCTCCATTTTTAAAGTGTTGAGTGCAATATAAAGGAGAATAAAATTTCATTGGAATAACCTTCTTTAATATACAAAGGACATTTAGCCATAGAAAATCTGCCTCGACATATTTCCATTTGACCCATGTAAGCATGGAAAAGTGGGACGTCAAATTATGATGAATTTCTTGTTTTATTTCATTCACTGACAACAGAAACTGCAATGTGGCACTGTGTCACAACTTCTTTAAAAATTAAAGTTCAGTGCTCAGTTCTATAGCTAGTCTAGATGTATAAACATATGAAAGCAACACAGAACTGTAAACTCTAACAAGAAATAGAACGTTTATTGACAGAAAGATAGCCTTGTCCTCTCATGAATGATTTAAAAAAACAATAGATAAATAAGATATAGCAATGAACCTTCGTCCCTGAAGAACTACAGAACAGAAATTACTGTCCATTACTAGTGTCTTTTTATCTTGTTATATCCAGTGGGGCTAGACAAATCAAAACTCATTAGTTTAGCATTGACAGAAAACAAAAACAGTTGAATTCCGATTGAGACTGAATAATAAATGACACTGCCTCCATTTGGCTTCAGTTCTGTGAAGCAAGAAGCAGCAGCAGCAGCAGCAGCAGTATTACCTCTCATCCCACACCACCATTCTACCCATCGTTATATTATGGCACTACAATGTTAATTGGACAACTTATGAATAGAACGCAATCAAAGGTAGTTAAGAAGATAGCAATCTGGAATATAGGAAACTTTAGCAAATTGTATGACTGGTGATAAGCAATAATGTGAAGTTGAATTATTGATGTAGCAGTACTGCACACTTTAGTATGTATACACAATAACTGGTGCAGCAGAGTTATATATGCACATTTACTGATGCAGCAACACTATATACTTTAGTATGCACAATTACTGGTGCACTAACACTACACTGCAGCATGCATGATTACTGATGAAGCAGCATGATATAGTTTATACGTGCAATTCCTGCTGCACAACGTGGTGCAGCAACACTACATAGTTTAGCATGGACGAGTACTGGTGCACCAGTGTTATATATGCACATTTACAGGTGTAACAACTTTATATAGGTTAGTATGCACATTTACTGCTGTAGTATTACTATATATGTACAATTACTGGTGCATCATAACTATATATGCACAATTACTGGTGCAGCAATACTATTTATGTACAGATATTCATGCAGTAGTAGTAGTAGTATATAGTTTAGTATACTAAATTACTGGTGGTAAAACAGATGATTCAATGCTAGCTTCTGCATTACTTATTAACAAACTTTTTATATTGAATTATTGTATCATATATTGCTGCTTTTTGCGTAACTATTGGATTTAAATTTTGGCACAAGGCCAGCAATTTTAGGGGCAGGGATAAGTCAATTACATTGACCCCAGTGCTCTACTGGTACTTATTTTATTGACTCGACAAGGGATGAAAGGCAAAGTTGACCTCATTATGTTGAACTCACAACATAATGACGGACAAAATACATACCACTAAGCATTTTGCCCAGCATTGCTAATGATTCTGCCAGTTCACTGCCTTTTTTTGCCTCGCTATTAATAGGAAGTCAGCATCACGCATGCATATACACATACACGCACACACACAAATACATACATATGTGCGTGTGTATCATGTAATCACATGACCAACCAGGCTATCAGATATTGTTACACATTGCTGGTCACAATGCATTTTTGCATTGTTTTAGCCTTCAAGTAACACCACCCCACTCACTAGGCAAGCAGGCCAACATTCCCCTTGATCAAAAATGGGACTGGAGCAATGTGAAATGAAGTGTTTTGCTCAAGAATACAATGCACCACTGAGCCCAGATATTGAACCCACAATCTAGGGACCATGAGTGTAACAGCCTTACAAGTAGACTAAAATCCCTTTAAGGTGGTGCTCCAGCATGGCCAAACTCAAATGACTGAAACAAGTAAAAGAATAAAAGAATATGCATGTGTGTTTGTGCATGTGTATGTGTGCGTGTGTGTGTGTATGTGTGTGTGGAGAGAGAGAGATTTATTGAAGCTGGTTTATTATAGATGAGAATTGATAGCGAGCTGGATATGTGCCTTATGTGTACATGCGTGTGAGTGTATGTTGGCAGGAGAAGGTGCATGCGAGGCCAATGGCGAGATCTTGGCCCAGGCCCAAACAACCAGCATCTTCAAATTGTTACAACGTTGTCTCACTGAGACATCATGGAGCCATGTAAACAATATATCAAGTGTACAGAACCATGTCAACTGTATATTAGATGCCATGTAATCAAGCCTGGATTAAGACTCGTAAATGCCCTTAAGCACTTAAAAGATTCAAGATATATAATTCAAAATATAAACAGTTATAAACTATAAAATAGTTTTTTTATTTTTCCAAGTGAAGCAGTAAGATGTAAAATAATGTTTATTTTTCTATACATTCACTTTATTTATATTTGAAATTTTTTCTCCTACATTTTTAATTGCAATCTTTGATCAGATCCTCACTATGACACCATGAGCACTTTGAAATTATATTTCTAATCATATAAACCACTTTGAATATCATTTTATCAAGTTTAAAGTAATTTCTTTTGTGCCATAAACCATTTACCATTTCTGTGGTGTGTGTGTGTGTGTGTGTCCCCACCATCACTTCCTTTGATGCCTAAGTATGTGCTTATTTTGCTTAATGGTTAATCCAACACTGCATGTAATCAGTTTATTTAGAACCGTGTAAACTGTATTCAAGGATGACCGTTGTCTTTGTATCAAAAATGTCTGCAAGAGATATGAAGTCACTGAACATGAATGTGACATGATGAGAGGACCTCCTTTTGTGGAAGGTGGAAAAGAAAAGCTGAAGCTTGCTGCTGATGACAAGCATGCTAGTAAAAATAAAACCAACAACTGAGCTCTCCCTCCTGTACAACAGTGGCACACAGTGGTACACAGTGGTTTAGAATTCAAGCATTGCAGCTGAGACCACAACTCTACTGCTGCAGTGGCTGTTAGTCTACCAAAGCAGACTGAGCTTCCTGATGTAAATCCATGGACTAGTAACACAAACCAGATGACACAGCAACCCACATGTGTGTGTGTGTGTGTGTGTGTGTGTGTGATTTGGATTTTAGTTGAAAAAACTTTTTACCAGTTTAAAGCTGGATATTCCACCCTTCACCCTTTAGCATTTAAATCGGCCATATCCAGCCCAAATATTCTACCTGCTTTGTGTTCAAGCTGGCAGAATCTGGCCCCTTCACACCTTCCCTAGAATGTCATTCTAAAAATAAACTACGTCATCAGAATCTTAAAGCTACAAGATAATTCGTGATTAATTCAAAACAATATGAATAAATAAGCATTACATTTAACAGAATAACCTAAACTCTAAAGGGTTAAAGTCTTTAGAATCTCTTCTGTAGATTTTTCACTATGAATGATATTCAAAAGAGATGAAACATGGAGAGACCTTCTCAAGAAACTGTAGTCAAGTCTTCTTCAAATCATACTCTGTCATCTTAACAATAGAAATATACACTAGATACTGATTTCAAATTTTGGCACAAGACCAGCAATTTCGAAATAGGGATAAGTCAATTACATCAACCTCAGGATTCAACTGGTACTTATTTTATTGACCCCAGAAGAATGAAAGCAAAGTCAGCCTTGGCCAAATTTGAACTCAGAGCGTAAAGATAGATGAGATGCTGCTAAGCGTTTTGCCTGATACCGTAATATACACTAGATAATGCCAACACAGTTACACTACTATATTTATGAGAAAGTAAGATTTCAATTAGAACCTCTTTGATTATAAGTCTGCTCATTGAGGGCCTAAACAACAGTAACAGACAATAAATCTACACAAGTCCACATTGGATTTGGAGAAGATACTCAAAACAGAAACAAAATATCACTCTCTATTTTAAATGAAATATCTCTCTTTTATTCCGTGAATTGTTATGCTTTGTGGCTTCCATACAGAATGTATCTGAGAAAAACTGAATGTATTACATCCCCATTATTTCTGACATGCTTTATGAAACACAACAAAAAGTATTTTTAAAATGGACAGTGATGGATGATGAAAACATGGATTGTTTATGGACACAGAGTGAAGAAGATGTCTAAGAGTTAACAGGATAAAGCAACACTAATCACTTCTAAAATTGATTTTCATCCAAAAGAAATTCACATGGTGTGACTGATGGGATTGGAAGTAAATCCTACATTACTGAGATTTCATTGTTTAATTTATTTCATTAATAAATAATGGTAACAACAGGACAAAAGGAAAGCAGTCATCCAAGGAAAACATATATATTAGCCTTCTACCAATAGGATTAAAATCTATGTTTACATCCAGAAATTCTGCTATATCTAGATCTCTATAGCATTGCCTGTTATCTATAAAAATGTATATTTATCTCTGTAGATATCCTCTGTAATTATCTCACAATTGTAGTAGGTTCGATTTGCAAACTGGGCTGTGTGTTGTGTTCTTGAGCAAGACACTTTATTTGACGTTGCTCCAGTTCACTCAGCTGTAAAAATGAGTTGTGATATCACTGGTGCCAAGCTGTATTGGTCTTTGCTTTTATCTTGGTATGGAGAGGGGGAGGCTGGTATGCATGGGTGACTGCTGGTCTTCCAAAAAAACCACCTTACCTGGACTTGTGTCTCAGAGGGGAACTTTCTGGGTGCAATCTTATGATCATTTGTGATCGAATGCAGCTTTCCCCTTTTTCACAATAAACAACTCACATACACATGTACACATGTATATTTCTGTCTGTGTAGGCGTAGGTGAAGCTGTGTGGTAAGAAGTTTGTTTCTAAACTGCATGGTTCTGGGTTCAGTCCCACTGCAAGTGTCTTTTACTATAGCCATAAGCCAAACAAAACTTTGTGATTGGAATTGGCAAATGGAAGCTAAAAGAAGCCCATAGAATATGTGTGTGTGCACTCACACACACGTTTACATGCACGCGCATCTATGGGCTTGTGTGTGTGTGTGGGGGGGGGGGTCCTTGTCTCATCATAACACAGTTGTTGTAAATTATTTTCACTGTCATTACAAACAGTGTCATTCATTTCCAAAATAGTGTGAGAAGATGTCTGGCCATGGGGAAATATTACCTTGTTTGGGAATGCTTGAGGGTTCGCAACAGGAACGGCATCCAGCTGTCGAAAATCTACCTCAATAAACTCTATCCAAACCATCAAAGCATGGAAAAGTGGATGTTAAAATGATGATGATCTATATGTATATATGTGTGCACACAGGGTATTCAAAATCATTCAATGTTGATAAAAATATTAATCAATCTGTAGAATAAAAGCTTGAAAAAAAGTCAAGTTATTAAATCAGTTTTCTTACCATTATAACATTCTTAGTAATACAATTAGAGAATTGACAGACCAATAAACATGATATTTTTAGTTATTTGTAATTTAGTTTCTAAATCATTCAAATTATTGCCATTTGTGATCAATGCACTTTTGTTAAGGTTATAATTAGATGAAACTGAATGGTAGATAAATGAATAATGATTGGTTATTAATTTTAACCAAAAGATGGGAAAAACTTTCTAGGCACCCAGTTGTATGCTAATATGTGAGCTTGTGTGAGAACACTAAAATATATGCAAGTATATGTTGTACATGGTGCAAAGATTATCTGATATTGTTATGACTTGGGTATACACATCTGCTGCAAAATGGTATAACACAAATAAATAGCTGGTTATATTTATCTAAAAATAACTTATTGTAGAAATATGTTAACACAGAATGCACTTTGTACTACTCAAACATAGGTACGATACTCAGTATTCACTGTTCAACTACCGACTGTTAAACTAACACATGCTGAACTAACACAGTAAACCAACACAGTTGAACTAACACCCTTTTCTTTATTTTGGCACTACGGCCAAAACATAGAGGGGACAGCACAAGGACAGACAAAGCAATACATTGGGGTACATGAAAACATATATCGGATGAATTATGAATATAATTAATGTGAGAATGAAATAGCTTTCCTACCCCACAAAGTAGGTAGTTCCATTTTACTGCTTTTTTAAATTACAGTTTTACTTTATAGTCTTGTATCTTTTCCTTAACACAAAATTACAACAAATACTGTTTTATATTGTCAAAAAATACAACAGCTGGCAGCTCGTCGTATCTATACTGAAATGGTGTTATTTCAACCCTTTTTTTCCCAAATAGTTCTACTAACCACTCCCCTCGTTCTCTCTCCAACAGCACACCCTTCTTACAGACAGACAGACAGACAGATAAATAGATAGATAGATAGACAGATAGATAGATAGATAGATGGTAATTGTTACTTCTTTAGAGAAGAGGGCTATCTTTTCAATTAGTAAATGCTGCCGTGAGATCTCATATGACCAGCAAGTCCAGCTTTGGACAAACAAGCCCTGCTGCAGATGTAACAAACATTTTCAGATGGAAAAATGTCTGGGATTGAAGCCAAGTCCTATTCACAAAGGACTAGTTTCAAAAGGGAGCATCGTATTCTTCTTGTTATAAAAGCTTTACAACCATCATAGATCACTCCATTCCAAATCAATTGATTTTCTGCCATCTGCTCCCAGTTTTCAACATCCACACTAAGAGCCTTAAGGTTGTTTTTGATGTCATCCCTAAAATGTTTCTCAGCTTTATGTCTAGGATAGTGGCTCTCAACTGGAGTCCAAATAGCCCCTGAGGGTCCATATAAGATTTTTGGGGATCCACACAACAAAATAGTAAATTGGGGATCCACACAACAAAATAGTAAATTGGGGATCCAAAATAGTATTTTAAGGGCCCTTGAAAAAACTTTGCTTTACATGTATGTATTAGTATTTATGACAAGAAACAGTTAAGTTTTTTTCTCAAACATTTTACATAGTTGAGTGGCTGTGTGGTAAGTAGCTTGCTTACCAACCACATGGTCCCGGGTTCATTCCCACTGCGTGGCACCTTGGGCAAGTGTCTTCTACTATAGCCTCGGGCCGACCAAAGCCTTGTGAGTGGATTTGGTAGACGGAAACTGAAAGAAGCCCGTCGTATATATGTATATATATATATATGTATGTGTGTATGTGTTTGTATGTCTGTGTTTGTCCCCCCAACATCGCTTGACAACCGATGCTGGTGTGTTTATGTCCCCGTAACTTAGCGGTTCGG
>NC_068986.1:73849604-73853143 GCF_001194135.2 Octopus bimaculoides | reverse complement strand
AAGTACTAGGCTTCCAAAGAATAAGTCCTGGGGTCGATTTGCACGACTAAAGGTGGTGCTCCAGCATGGCCACAGTCAAAAGACTGAAACAAGTAAAAAGAGTAAAAAAAAAGAGTAAAGAGTTCAACCTACACGAGTTAATGTGTGAAAAGCAAAATAAGAATTTTGAAAGGAGTTTCTATAAAACTAGTTTTTAAACATCGAATGGCTATGGGGTCCACCAGAACAAAATAGTAATCAAAGGGATCCATAGCTAATAATTGGTCGAGAACCCCTGGTCTAGGACATTTACCATACTGCTTAGGTAACTTGTAATCTACCATTCTAGTAAGGTGTTCAACCCAATAAGATGAAGCAGTTGAAAGTGAGTTAGATACATGTTGAAAGGACAAAGACAGAATTATTATTTTATATTTATTTATTACAAACTTTATGAACACTTGAGGAGAAGTCCATAACTAGTCTGATAATGCAGAAGAGGAAGGAAGATCACAGAAAGTAGTGTAATTGGAATATGGTCATGGTAGTATCTCAGAATTAAGACTAGATAATTGGAGTGCATCATGGCTTGATGTAACTTAGTGTCGTTACAGAGAGGATTGTGGAACACAGTAACATATAACAAGATCCTTTCTAATAATATTCTGTGAATAGATTATACACAGAACTACATGTAGTAATTGTAATAATTAATGTACAATTAATTTTGCAATATGAGTGACAAATATGATTTTTATGAGGAAACAACTTTGCTACTTTACTGCAAAATTTTTCATTTCAATTATATTAATTTAACTTTTATGATAAAACAGGGTCATTACTGTTCCCTCTTGTGCAAAGTCTGCATCAAGTTTTAAAAGTTGTTCCCAAAATCAACATATATTTTTTTTTTTTTTTTTACATTTTGTTTTTTTGTTTAGATAATCAACATAGTGTTTAATTTTAAAATACTTCATATGATCAAATATTCTGTCCAACCCACAGTCTACGAGATCTGTAATTAATCAATTCTGATTACAGACAACCAGGAAAACGGACCAAACAAACAAAACTGTATTATAATTACTGATGAGATATTATTGAAATGATGGGACAATTTGTTATTCTCCATCCATGATTATTGTAATGATCTGAAATTTAGATTAATATGCTTGGAACACTTCTGAAACTAAATTTGACCTCTTAATTCATAATTTACACATTTGTTAGCTGTCTTATTTCATAATAAGTCTTCTCTGAAAGAATACATCTGAGACTTCCTTACTTTCTTCATTACAGCTGTGATCACCACTGATGTTGTACTCTAGTGTATGCTCAATATAATAACCTACTAAATAGATAGAAATAATAGCAGAGATACTTGAATATAAAATAAATATTATTCCCTTTCTCAATGCAAACACTATTTCTTTCTCTTTTCTTCCACTACTATCACTCTTCTTGTCCTTCTCCACTGCTTTTCTCTTTCTACTACTATCTTTATATTATCTAGAAATGCAATTGGCTTCAACGATGCAGGTGGCTTCTACAACAAAAGATGAGTTTGAAAATGAATCCATGTCTATACCAGAAGTCAAATACTTTATAAAAGAGAAAGAAGAGAATTGATATTTATGGTGTTGCAGCACTGCCAATTTTGCATACTGTGTCATGTGACTCAGCCCAATGGTCACATGATCCATACTATTTAACAGGGAAGAGTTTCATATGAGAGCTCAATCATGCAGAGGAAGAAGGCTTTCAGGAGTAAATAGCTACAGCATTACTTGGATGAATACTTCATTACAAAGCTTTTAATAAGGGACTTGAGCAAATATAATGGTGACATTGATAGTTTATTTGTGTCTTAACAAATATATTTGTACCAATTCCTGACTCAAAAAATGGTTTAGTTTTTCCCTATAAATGATATGGTATTTTTTGTAGCATTCACACAAGTCATTTTTCTTTTATGCTACTATTTTCATTTAGGAGAATATTTTCAATTATTTTAATGAGATTTTTTTCATTACTGGAACAATTCTAGATTTAAAAGACTACTGGTAAATAGAAAACTCTTTTTCCATGGAATTTCCTTAACAGAATCCAAAGATGATTTAAATCTATTTGATTCTGCAGTAAATTTTGTAGCAAAAATAATGCAATCTGAATCTTATATTTGTATTATTATTTGAAAGGGTCAAGTAGCCGACATGAGTGTAACCCAACCATATAACTGATCCAGTTCGATTGCATGGTGTAGTTATAGTATTCCTTTGCTTTTCTGCTTTTGAATCTTTTATTGTCATTTGGAAAGATTTAAATTACTCTAGCTATTGGTGTACCCTAGTATCATACTGCTTTCGTTTCTGCTTTTACTGAACAGTTAGCAATTTCTGTTTCCTAGATTCCTCTATTAGAAAGTGAGTAGGGGTTAAAAAATTTTCAAGGAGGCAATCAATTGTAAGCAACTCAATATAGCCTCCCTATGTATCTTCTAAATGTTTCACTCATTAGACAGCAGACATCCTAGGGCACCACCTTGAAGATATTTTAGTCGAATGAATTGAAGACACTTGCCCAAGCAGACACTTGCCCAAGGTGCCATGCAGAAGGGCTAAACAGTGAACCATATGGTTGATAAGCAAGCTCCAGACCACAAAGCCATGCCTGTTCCTATTTGAGAATGAAATTGTTTTCTAGCTTGAAGACAGACATATCTTTACATATCCAACTGTCAAATAAAAACAGAACAGATATATCATCTATGCTTCTTATATTAAACACAGACATCAGAATAACCAAATAAGACCTTTTAAATCAGAATTGATGCCAATGATTGCACCAAAAAAAGGAAAAAGACAAAAAATAGCAATCTATTCAATAGCAATATTTTTTTAGTGACTATTGAATATACATACGTAAGTATGAACCAGCAAGAGAAAACTCCATTAGGTTGCAAGAAATTGTAGTCAAATCCCCCACCCCAAATCACATCTCACTGTCTACAACATACACACATACGTAAACACGCACATTTGTGTGTGTGTGTGTGTGTGTGTGTGGTGAAGTCTCAGTAGAACTAATTTTCACAAATTTGACTCTACTCTCAGTATCAGTAAATGTTCCATTGTTATTCTTAAATGTACTTTAAATTAATGACCTTTACCTTGTTTTTACCAATATATATTCTTTTATTTGTTTCAGTCATTTGACTGCAGCCATGCTGGAGAACCACCTCTTTAGTCAAACAAGTCAACCTCAGGACTTATTCTTTGTAAGCCTAGTATTTATTCTATCAGTCGCTTTTGCCAAATCACTAAGTTACAGGGATGTAAACACACCAAGATTGGTTGTCAAGTGATGATGGGGCGAGAAACACAGACACGCAAACACACACATACATATCTACAATGGACTTCTTTCAGTTTCTCTCTACCAAATCCACTCACAAGGCTTTGGTCTGTCCTAGGCTGTAGTAGAAGACACTTGTCCAAGGTGCTACACAGTAGGACTGAACCTGGAACCATGTGGTTTGTAAGCAAGCTACTTACCACACA
>NC_068986.1:73848767-73849504 GCF_001194135.2 Octopus bimaculoides | reverse complement strand
TAACATTTCTGCCAGCTCGCTGCCTTAATAAAATTATACACGTCATTCCACAAATATTATACAGGTTTGATTACTTTTAACATGTATAATATGTTCTCTAGGTGGCAAGCTGGTAGAATCATTTGCACACCGGACAAAATGCTTAGCAGCATTTCATCTTATTTTTACATTCAGAGTTCAAATTCCATTGCAGTCAGCTTTGCCTTTCATCCTTTCAGAGTTGATAAAGTAAGTACCAGTCGAGCACTGGGGCAATGTCATTGACCTACCCCCTCCCACCAAATCGCTGGCTTTCTAAAAAAAATTGAAACGAATATATATATATGAAAAAATGTTGTAGTCAATGATTCACTCATTATCTACATTATGTTATTTTTCTACAATAAATGCTCTACCTAATTTCACAAATGTTGCACATGTATATACATTCAAAAATACCAAAATATATACATAATATGTATATATTTTGGTATTTTGTTATTGTAAGTTCATGGAAACATGATCTTACAAACAGGTTACAGACATTTTCAAAAGGTTTTCCAGGGACAGCAGATTTAGTTTATGCTAAAGCTGCACATTTACAACATATCTGACACATTCCATGCAAAGGATACAAATGTACATAATAAGCATTATTAGTCATATTCACTGCAAAAGTTCCTGAAGAAAAATATTTCTTCTATAGACATAAGGAGGCACCAACTTGGCCTTCTGAATTTTTTTTTTTTTTTTTTTTT
>NC_068986.1:73847413-73848757 GCF_001194135.2 Octopus bimaculoides | reverse complement strand
TTTTTTTTTTTTTTTTTTTTTGTTCTGCTTAAAGGAGGAAAAACATGCACGCAGTGTAATAAGTAAATAGGCTAAAGTTGAGTATGTGATACCTCTCAGTAAGTTGAAAATAAAAGGTAATGATGTAATATAATGAAATATATGAACTAAAATAATGAATAGTGGAATAAGTGCATATACAAATACATATAGCATATCAAATATATATTGATGACACATAGTGTATTATATATATATTGATTAGATTTACCAATGAGAAAAAGGAGAGAATTAATTTGAACATCAAAATTTATGAACATGATATGTACAGGTGTGGCTGTGTGGTAAGAAACTTGCTTGCCAGCCACATGGTTCTGGGTTCAGTCCCACTGCGTGGAACCTTGGACAAGTGTCTTCTACTTTAGCCTTGGGCCAACCAAAGCCTTGTGAGTGGATTAGGTAGATGGAAACTGAGAGAAGCCCATCATATATATATATATATGTTTATAGTTATGTGTATGTCTTTGTGTCTGTGTTTGTCCCCCATCACCACTTAACAACTGGTGTTAGTGTGTTTATGTCCCCGTAACTTCATGGTAAAAGAGCCCAATAAGTACCAGGCTTAAAAAATTAAGTACTGGGGGTCGATTCATTCCACTAAAAAATTCTTCTAGGTGGTGCCCCAGCATGGCCACAGTCTAATGACCGACACAAGTAAAAGAACAAAAGAATGAAAACATTAGTTAAGCATTATGAGACTAAGAAAACAGCAGAACATAAACAAAATGACTCCAACAGCAATTAGAGTCCATATCAAATAATTTCGAAAGTCATTCAAAGGAAACAACTTCAGTAACTTGAAATCGGTGTGTTACACATTAATATTTATTACTTCGTTTATCATTTACTTGCTTCAGGCATTTAACTGTGACACCACCTTGAAGAGTTTTAGTCAAAACAAATTGACCCCAGGACTTATTTTTGTTTAAGCCTAGTACTTATTCTATCGGACTTTTTGCTGAACCACTAAGTTACGGGGATGTAAACACACAAACACTGGTTGTCAGGCAGTGATGGAAGATAAACACAAAGATACATACTCACATAGATACACACACACACACACACACACACACACACTGTACATACATACAAGAGGTTTCTTTCAATTTCCATCTACCAAATCTACTGTCAAGGCTTTGGTTGGCTCAAGACTATAGTAGAAGACACTTGTGCAAGGTGCCACACAGTGGGACTGAACCCTGAACTATGTGGTTGGGAAGCAAGCTCTTTACCACACAGCTGTGTGTACACGTACACACACACACACACAAATACACATATCGTATATATATATATATATAT
>NC_068986.1:73840707-73846946 GCF_001194135.2 Octopus bimaculoides | reverse complement strand
ATATTTATATATATTGTTACTTAAATCTAAACATTTAATGTCAAATAAATTTTTCATATAAATCAAATGGAAATTTACAGTTTTGGCTTTTTAATTAGAAATAAACATTTCATTGTTCTATCTAACACTAAAATAACAAATGGACTTAATGAATATATTAGATCAATAATTGCTAAATGCCTGAGCCACAACAACAGTAAACCATCCAAGAGAATTTGTAGGTATCAATTTGTTTAGAATGGTCAAGTAATGGCTATTAACTGCCCAGAATTCGTTAATGATCTTCCAGAGACAAATTCACCTTTTACCGAAGAGTTAACTAACTAGAAGTCATTACTGATGTTCTAAGTACCAGCTCACCTATTACAGAAATGATAATTACCTGGAAACCATTAATGATCTTGGCACATTTGGCAGAATATGAGACAAAATGGTTTGCAGTATTTAAGCTAATTCCTTTACACCAGGGGTTCTCAACCATTTTTTAATCTATGGATCTCTTTGATTACTATTTTATTCTGGTGGACACCGAGCTCCCTAGAGTGATTTGATGTTTTATAGAAACTTATTCCAAAATTTCTACTTTGTTTTTCACACATTAATTTGTGTAGGTTGAACTATGTAAAATGTTAGAAAAAGAAACCTAGTGTTTCTTGCAATACATACAAATACATACATCTGAAGCAAAATTTTTCAGGGGTCCTTAAAATACTATTTTGGGTTCCCAATTTAAACAGGCCCAACTGAAAATAGTTTCTTAGAAAGATCATTCATTTAACATGTAGTGAGCTAAGAATACTAACATTTATTTGAAGAGTTCTAAAGTGAAACCACGATTTTTCAGTACTAATTGACTATATAAGAGTAGTTAATACAAGTGGATACTGAATAATGGAAGAAACTCATGTTTCACTTACTCCATTTAAGCTAAATGTGACGGCAAAGTACACTGTATTCAGCCGTCTCTTCATTTTCATTGCTATATTTCAATTCCACCTCTATCTCTCTTTTGATTTTGGTGAATAGATGTTCAATGAAGAATTCTTTAAAGTTCCTTTGCATCATAGTAGGCATTCATACAAGAAAGTAGGTGTGTTTTGGATTGATCAGAGAAAGTTAATTGATTTCATAAAGCTTCAAGGTCAAGAGAGACTGGGAATTATCGGAACTAAGTGCTGTAGAGTGTGTGTTGAATAAGAGCCATTAATTTATTCAACAAAGCGAATATTTACAGAGGGATATTGAAAAGTCTGTTTATTAAAAGCCATTCCTTGCAACCACTGCTTCTAATTTCAGGTAGATTTGTTTATTCGATCTCAGAGATAGTCACCTTTCTCAAGGACAGAATGGTTCTTTAGGTGTAAAAAAATGGCACGGAAACAGTAACACATACACACACACACACACATGCAACATATGATATATATATATGATGGGTTCTAGTCTCTGATCCAAAATTACATTTCCCCTGACCAATATTGGAGGCTCTGCAAAAGCTTGATATACAGCTCATCTTTGACCAAGGCAATCTAGAAGTGTGTTTAGAAGTGCCTTTTGAAGTTTTATGCACTGCTTTTCAACAAATAATTAAAGAAATATGTTTTTCTGTAGAAATCATAAGAAAATAATGCAAGATTAAATTTTGAACAACAATTGTAGAAGATATTAACATGTACTATTTTCATAAAATAAATCAATTCAGTGATCAAGCAAATAAGTAACACATTAAGTAATACCCATTTATAATAGCACCAGTTTTGTGTATAACAACATGTGGTAACTTAAACATTGAAATTACAGAAAACCTAACACAACCATTGAGCTCATCATCATCATTGTTGTTTTAGTGCCCTCAATGGTTCTCAACCATTTTTTCTATCTATGGACCCCTTTGATTGCTCTTTTACTCTTTTACTTGTTTCAGTCATTTGACTATGGCCATGCTGGAGCACCGCTTTTAGTTGAGAAAATGGACCCCAGGACTTATTCTTTGTAAGCCTAGTACTTATTCTATCGGTCTCTTTTTGCCGCACCGCTAAGTTACGGGGACGTAAACACACCAGCATCAGTTGTCAAGCGATGGTGGGGGAACAAACACAGACACACAAACACACACACACACATATATATATATATATATATATATATATATATACGATGGGCTTCTTTCACTCACAAGGCTTTGGTTGGCCCGAGGATATAGTAGAAGACACTTGCCCAAGATGCCACGCAGCGGGACTGAACCCGGAGCCATGTGGTTGGTAAGCAAGCTACGATCCCCACAGTCATTTGATACTTCTTTCAAAATTCCTATTTTTATTTTCAAACATTCACTTGTGTAGTTTGAACTATGCCAAACATTAGAGAAAGAAACTGAGCTATTTCATGCTATAAATACATCTAAAGCAACATTTTTTCATGGACCCCTAAAATACTACTGTGGCTCTCCAATTTATTATTTTGCTTGCATGGACCACCAGAAATTTAATATGGACCCTTCAAGGGTGGTATGGATCCCAGGTTAGATGGAACTAATTGAAGTGGTTTTTCTTGTTGCCAGATACCCTTCTTGACAGCAACCATCACCTGTTTCCAAGCAAGAACAGATTCAGTCCATCCAGTGAGCTTTCAAAAAGATTCTGCCAACCCATATTTATTCACAAAGTTTTGTTCAATTCAAAACTATGGTAGAAAGGACCCAAAATGTGTCACTCAGTGGGACTGAACTCAGAACCACATCTTTTACTTGTTTCAGTCATTAGACTGTGTCCATGCTGGGACACCACTTTGAAGAACTTCTTAGTCAAATCAAGTGGCATCAGAAATATTTTTTTTTAAGCCTGCCACTTATTCTATCATCACTTTTGCTGAACTACTAAGTTACAGGGGTATAAACACACCAGCACCAGTTGTCAAGTGGTGGTGGGGGACAAACACAGAAACACAGACACAAAAACACACACTTATTTATATATATGTGTGTGTGTGTGTGTGTGTGTGTGTGTGTGTGTTAGGAGGTTTGGAGTTGATATACAGGAATTATATATTAGAAAAAATAAGGTACTCAGATATCTGGATGGTTGTAAATTTACAGATTTTTATTAATATGTCACATGCTTTTATAAATCATATATTAGCACTTGCATCTATTCTAGTAGATTCTCCAGATATATATATATATTTATATATATACAATGGGATTTTTTCAGTTTCCATTGACCAGATTCACTCACAAGGCTTTGGCTGGCCCAAGGTCATAGTAGAAAATACTTGTCCAAAATATCACGCAGTGGGGATGAACAAGGAACCATAAGGTTTGGAAGAAAACTTCTTGCCATTTAACCACCCCTGCACCTATGATTGCAAACTGAAGTGAACATTTTAACTATATCAGTAGTCTGCAAGTTTCACCAGTATAGGTAATATTCAATCACTGGCTGACAATGGTTATATGGTCAGGGAAATTCAAACACAATTTTAATTACTTTGTAGGACTTGTCTTTCCAGAATGACTGATGTTGTATGTAGAGTTGAATAAAGTTTATAGGTGTTAATAAATCTAGTTCCAATAGTTAAGTTGTTGTCATTTTGTTTTATTTCACTATTCAAATTCAACATCAATTCAGAATCTGTTCTTAATAATAATTTAACCAGTAAAATTTGCAACAAATGACTGTAGGGACTTCATTAGTTTACTTAGTGACTCCCATGTGAATAGAAATATAAGGAATTTGCATTAATCACCAAAGTGACCTGAGAGAATTATACCACATAATATTATTGGACATGGGATATTACCATTTCAAGTAACTCAAATTAGATTGTCATATTATATAACAACTAATAAAATAGACCAAATAAATCATAAGAATGGGTGGAGAATGAATGTTAAGGATTTCAAATATTGTTAGGTAATGAGTGATTTAAAATGGATGGAATTTTGGAAAACATTTTTTTCAAAGCATTGGCTGTCATTTCTAGCATGTCAAGCAACCACATTGAGGCCTGCCTTGTATTATCTACTTATTCAACAGACATCCATGCATGCACAATGGGCATTGTTATTCTGGTAATTGGGAAAAGAGTTGGTTTTTAAGATTGAAATTTTGGAAAAAACTTCTTCTCAAACATTTGGCTGTTATTTCAAGCATGTCAAGCAACTACACTAAGGCCTCCCTCATTTTGTCTGCTGTTTTAATGCCAAGCATTCATGCATGTGGAAATGAGCAGTCAAGTTTATAAATATGCAGAATGATGGTACAAGAGTGAGGAAGGTATTCTGAAAGTTGGGGAGGGAGATTAGGGATTTTAAAATAATTGAAGTTTTAAAAGCAGATTCTTTTTTTTTGTTTTTTTTTTTTCAGAAATTATTATCGCTACGTTTTTCACCTGGAATTCCCCTCAAATTTTTGAAAAATGTGAAAAACAAAAGAATTTATGGAATGGATATGTAAAATTTTGAAAAGCTGTTCCAAGGTAAAGTCATAATTTCTGTGGCTGAAAATATAAGGATTCTGAAAGAAGCTTAAAAAATAAAAAAGAAAACGAAAACACACAAGCACAAAAAAAAAGTCAGGAGTCTATTCAACACACCCACTCTGATTTTTTTTTGTCTTTTCAATTGTTTATACTCACTAACTTTCAATACAGACCATCACTACTTAGCTCAGATTTTAATGTTTATTGTTTACATGTGTGAGTGTCTACATACCTGCATACAGCTATGTGTGTATGCACACAAACACACACACACACACACACACACACACACACACACACACACACACACACACACACACACATGCATAGCTACATTTTAGTGCTACAGTGATCACCTTTAAATTTGACCACTTTCAAAATTGTTTTCAGCATTATATTCCTCTGATTGGGACTTTAGAAGGCTTAATGAAATTAAAGTTTCTTTGTTTGTCCCCCACATCACCACTTGACAACCGGTGTTAGTGTGGTTACATCCCCATAACTTAGTGGTTTGGAAAATGAGGCCGATTGAATAAGTACTAGGCTTACAAAGAATGTGTCCTTCATAATTGTGAGCCCAACGCTCCTACCACTGAGACACACACCTTCAAACTGGCCATAGCTGACTAAAATATTCTACCTGCTTTATGTTCAAACTGACCAAATCCGGCCTCTCACACCTACTCTACAATGTCCTTCTAAAAATAAACTGCCACATTATTAAACTCTCGAAGTTACAAGATAATGCATGATTAATTCAAAGCGACATATTATATTTGATAGTGATGGTCTTCCTAAGTCACAAGAGAACTGACATCATGTATACACATGCATATATGTATATGAATGCATACATATGTCAGGAATGGCTGTGTCATTAAGAAGCTCACTTTGCAACCATGTGGTTTTGAGTACATTGGGCATGGTACTTTGGGTAAGTGCCCACAGCATGGTACCTTGGGCAAGTGTCTTCTATTATAGACCGAAGCCAACCAATGTTTTGTGATTGAATTTGGTAGACAGAAACTATATATATGTGTGTGTGTTTGCCTTTGTGATTGTGCACTTGACAACTGATGCTAGTTTGTTTGCATCCCTACAACTTAGTGGTTCAGCCAAAGAAACTGACACAATAAGCACCAGATTCAAAAAGGAAGTACTAGGGCGAATTTGCTTGACTAAACCCTTCAAGGGGGTGGCCTCAGCATGGCCACAGTCCAATGACTGAAGTAAGTAAAAAGATGAGAAGAAAAGAATAGAGATACACACACACACACAGGTGTAGATGTGTGGTAAAAAGATTGCCTCCCAACCACATGGTCCTGGGTTCAGTCCCACTGCATGGTACCTTGAGCAAATATATCTTCTACTATAGCCCCGGGCCTACCAAAGCCTTGTGAGTAGATTTGGTAGACTGAAACCGAAAGAAACCCACCGTGTGTATGTATGTATGTATATACATATATATATATCTGTGTGTGTCTTTGTGTTTGTCCCCCCATCACTGCTTGACAACCGATGTTGGTGCATTTATGTTCCCATAGCTTAGTGGTTCAGTAAAAGAGACCGATATAATAAGTACTAGGCTTAAGAAATAAGTCTTGGGGGGTTGATTTGCTTGACTAAAACCCTTCAATGCGGTGCTCCAGCAGGGCTGCAGTCAAATGACTGAAACATGCAAAATGAATATATATAAAGTGAGAGAGGGGAAAGAAAGAAAGAAAGAAAGAAAGAAAGAAAGAAAGAAAGAAAGAAAGAAA
>NC_068986.1:73828331-73840697 GCF_001194135.2 Octopus bimaculoides | reverse complement strand
AAAGAAAGAAAGAAAGAAAGAAAGAAAGAAAGAAAGAAAGAAAGAAAGAAAGAAAGAGTGGTCTGAAAAGAAAAGAAGTGCAAGTGGAAACAAAAGACAGCTGAGAAATGGTAAAACAAAAACCGAAAATAAATGAAAGGAAGAGAGCGAAAAATTGAGTTAGAAATAGAAGCCATATGTGACAGAGGAAGCTGAACATGTATTGTTTGTATATGAGTTATTCAACTAAACACTAGCTAAAACTTTGCTGGAATCATGTGTTGTTCTGGGAAAATATTTTTTCTTTTATATTCTGAGGGAAGTCCTTTTCGGTATTATGTTGCTAACAAGAAAGAATCATAGAAAAAAAAAATGAATGAGGAAAAAAGGAAAAAAGGAAATAAAAGGGATTTCCAATAACGAGGTTTAGAATAAACATAATTAATCTAATATGTATGAAACTGTTTTCTTCTTTATGTTTATGTATGTATATGTATGTGTAAGTGTGTGTATGTGTGCATGCTTGTGTGTATGTACATATAGCTTCCTCTAATAGATCCATTTTTTTTTTTTCTAAGGGTGCTTTTCCTTGTTTTTTATCAATTCTATTAGCAACATAAGATTAAGCATTGATCCATTTGGTTTTCAGAAAAGAACATTTCTGGAGGGATAAAGAGGTATATAACCAACGAAAGATCGTCTTTGTTTTATTTACCCTGAAGGAATAAAAAGTAAAGGCGTCTCCCTGAGATTTGAAATTTAAAAAAAATGAAGTTTAACAACAGCTCATCAAAATATAATTTCACAAATGCAGATATGTGTATGTGTGTATATGTGTGTGTGTGTGTTAGAGAGAGAGAGAGAAGGTGAAAGAGAGGGATGAGAAAGAGAGAAACCATCATTATAACACTGATTATGCTTAAGGCTCAAAAGGTATAATTATATCATATGTCCTTTACTATGGTTACAACTGGGTGTGCATATACCCTCATCGTCATTGGCTGTGTGATGGTTCCAGGTTCAGTCCCACTGTGTGGCACTTTAGGCAACTATCTTCTACTATAGCCTCAGGCCAACCAAAGCTATCATATAAATGTATACATATATATCTGTGTGTGTGTGTGTTTATCCCCCCATCACCATTTGTCAACTAGTGTTGGTGTGTTTATGTACCCGTAACTTAGCAGTTTGGCAAGAGAGATTGATAGAATAAGTATCAGGCTTAAAAAGGTATTGGGGTAGATAAATTCGACTAAAAGTTCTTCAAGGCAGTGCACAAGCATGGCCACAGTCTAATGACTGAAACAAGTAAAAGATAAAAGATATCATTTCATTCATTTTAACATCCACTTTTCCATGCCTGCATGGATCAGATGGAGTTTATTGAGAGAGATTCCCACTTGCACAGGATGGGTGATGTCACCTCTCACCCAAAGGATTTTACCCACATAGCATTAGTTTCAACAGGAAAAATAAAGTTAGATACTTTTTGAACACGCCTCATATATATATGTGATGGACCCTCCTATTGAAAATGATGTGTGAGTGTTCAGCTTTTGTCAAATGATCTACACAAATGATTTGTTTATAGTAATCAAATGTATGTGCCATACATTAGCTCGCTCCCTCCATCAAATTGGTGTTGCCTGAATAGGTACAGAGTGTACGTGTCAAGTGTCAAAGTGATCGCAGAGTGGTTTAAGTGCCTAAATATATTCCAGTCTGTTTATCAAACATATATACCTATATATATGTGCTTTTGGTTGTAAATATATATATATATATATATATATATATAAATAAATATTGATAGGAAGGACAACAAAAGAAAGAAAGAGACCTCGATATTATGCAAATAGAGGAATTTATCTGTAAAAATATGTGACACTTATTCAGTAGCCATGATAAAACTCCGAGTTTTGGATGCCGGGGTGGGAACCACACCAACTGAAGAGATGTTGGCGTGGGCTCCCACTCCAGCATTTGAAACTCGGAGTTTTATCATGGCTACTGAATAAGTGTCACATATTTTTACAAATATATATATATATATATATATATATATATATATATAACTATATAAATACAGGATAATACTGGCATTAATTGTCAGTTTAATAATTTTTACCCTGTATTTACATAGTTAAATATTTAGATTTTTAGTTGGATAATATATGGTGAATTTATTCACTACTGTACTACTCTAACTCTGCACATTGATTGGGGGCATTTGATCTGAATTCTTGATGTATAAAGATAGAACTTAAGTGCACATATGTTTACTTTGTATTTTTGGTATGTATTATAGTTTCATAATTATGCATTTTCCAGCGACCTTACTAACGAGCCATGAATGGTTAATTAATCAATTGATTGACTAATTGATTTATTTGATCATTAATGGTGAAATTCATGGGTATAGGGTTAACTGAGATTTTTATTCATTCAAGTGTTCTACAAGAACATGCAATGTAAGAATATCTCTTTCGCAGTTTGGATTTTGACTGCCCTCTCTAGCATGTAAGGAATCCACATGATGGTCCCATCTCCATGTATAGACTCCTATACAATATTTTATATATATGCATACATACATATATATATATATATATATATTCATACATACATTACATACACACACACGCTTGTATGAATGCATATATGTATACATATGTAGGCATGTATACAAGTTGTATGTTTATGTATGTATGCATGCATGCATCTATGTATGTTATTTGTACATCTTAGTGGACAAATAGCTTTTACAAACAGTGTTCAATGTTTGTTATGAAGAATAATTCTTACATTTTATTGATGTCTCCATTTTGACATTTCACTAACATTTACACTTACAACTCACACTAACTCACTTTACAACTACATCTCTCATACATCTGTAATCTAGACATGTTCTTTCATTACAAACTACTGCAAATAATGCTTTACTCCAACACTGCACCTCATACAGCATTCAGACATGTTTTCAGACAACTAGTGAATAATATTTGTTGTTTTCTACCAAACAGTTTCACTCAAAATTTATTTTGGCTTCATGGTGCTGCTTTCATAGTGATCTTCTGAAGGGCAGAGAAGTGGGATTTGAAGCTATAAGTTATCAAGTTTATTGCTTTAGTTTAGTGCTGAAGGTCAGCTGGCAGGATCATGTCACAAATGAGGAGATTCTGAGTAGAGTAAGGTCACAACAACTGCAAGAAATTGTAGCAGAGCACCAATTCCATCTGGCTGGCCACATTCTCAGTAGAGTCAGTCAACAACACACAAAAAAAGTCCTGACTTAGGTACCTCCCTTCAGCATACATAAAAGGGTTAGGCCAAAGATCACTAGGTGGAACACATTTGAAACTGACCTGAAGACAATCAGCATGACATGAAATGGATGTGAACCCAGTGGGGGAAGCTTGTTACCCAACGCACTGAGCAGCATAAGATGACCTAAAGTTAAAGTTTAAGTTAAAAGCTTTAGCTTCAAAGTCAACTTTGCCAGTCAATGACCAGAAGCCAATAAAAATATATGTAATCTAGTCATGTTTTGAAGTCAATTCAAGAAACTGATGTCTCCCAGGAGTTTTTTTTTTTAGACAAGAGACTATAACAGAGAACAATGAACAAAAAAATATTCTGAGTCCTACTTGTATTTTAAGGGTAGAAGAGGGTGTAAGTCCCAAGATCCACATTGAGGAGCAGTGACCCCTCACTTGTTTCAGTTGTTGGATTGTGGCTATGCTGGAGCACTGCCTTAATAGTTAAAGCTGAACAAATGACCCCAGTACATATTTTTTTTTTGAAGTTTGGTATTATTCTATCGACCTTTTTTGCCAAGCTGTTAAGTTCTGAGGACTTAAATGAACCAACACCTGTTGTCAAACATTCGTGGGAGGCAAACACAACACAAATATACATACATGCAGTTTCTGCCCACCAAATTCACTCATGAGGCATTGGTCAGGTCCAGGCTTTAGTAGAAGACATTTGACCAAGGTGCCACACCGTGGAACTGAACCCAAAATTGCATGGTTTCAAAGGGGATAATTATGAAACAATACCCTAAATATCCTATAATTAAAAGGATATGTGATGAGCCTACCAAAGTATTCAACACAAGTGTATGTTGTAGATAACAGATGAATGCAAAGAAAATACTGAGATTGTTGCTACCATTCACCATACCCAGCCCACCCACAAAATGATTTTCATACCCAGTCACAAATATAATGAGATAATATGTGGCTTTTTTCAAAGATTGCAGTCTTACAAGTTTGAATAAAAGCTATCACCAAAGAGAAAAGAGTCCAAGATAAGTTTTGCAAGCTATCCATATTTCTGTTAATTTTGTTATGTAATATATAAAGTTCTTCCAATATTTCTGTTAGTTTTGCTACATGACGTATAGTTTTCTCATTAATATTCTATTCAGTTCCAATATTTCCTCTAGGTAAAACCCTCTAACAAATCTGATATTTCTTCAGCATTATACATTTTCTCAGTATTTACGAATATTCTCCAATCATTCTATACATTATATTAGCCAATAATCACAGCATTTTCTCAGCTATAATCTCTATATATTTCTGCTTCATATTCATTTTTTCACTTTTTTAAGTACGTGTCATTTAAATCCTCCAATTAAAATAGTAATACAAATATATTGTTTAAATTTGCTAGTCAAAAAGTAGGGGTTATCTATTCACGAGTTGACATTGTTTCATAATTTGAAATATGTCAATATTTTAACAAGAAAATAACATAACATAACAATAATTAGTTATTCCATTAAGGGGCTCCTCACTGAGCTCATTAATGGATTAATGAGTGAAGAATTCATTCAACGAATAAATGTAAAGTTACTGTGTTCAAGCCCCTATTGTTCAATATAGTTCTTGTAGTAACCACACTGTTCATGATCAGAAGATACCCATGGGAAGTTCTAAATGATAATGAGCTAACTGTCACTGCAGAATATGACAAATAGCAAGGACAAAGGCCAGTGTGCATGGTTATAACAATGGCACAAAGTGACAACAGGAATTACAAATAGGCAACAGCATTCAATGGTCTTGCATAGAATACAGTTAGAAAGTCAACAGTGCTGTGTGGTCAATGATGCAGATTAAACAAAGGAGTGGTGAAAGTTTGATCAAAATACATAGGAGTAGTTGACATCATTGGCAGCTGAAAGCCTCGTGGCCCACTTGTAGTTAAGAGTTAAATTCTGTTATACAGGTGACTAACAAGTGTGAGCAATGACAATATCATACCATGAGGCCCAGGATTTTAAAAAAAGTGCACTTGAAGCCATGGCTAACAAATGAACAACAAACAAAAAGGTTTTCTAATCAGAGAGCAGAAAGACTGAGCTTTGTGAAAGAAAATGGATGTTGTAAAGAGTTTGATCAGACTTGAGAAAACTTGGTGGCTGTGTGCTAAGACACTTGCTTCCCAACTACATGGTTCTAGGTTCAGTACTATAGCATGACACCTTGGGCAAATGTCTTCACCTATAGCCTCAAGCCAACCAAAGCTTTGTGAGTGGATTTGGTAGATGGAAACTGAAGGAAACCCATTGTGTGTGTGTGTGTATGAGAGAGAGACAGAAACCCATTGTGTGTGTGTAGGGGGTGTCTTTCTGTCTGTGCTTGTCCCCCCACCATCATTGCTAGACAATTGGTGCATTTAGATCTCTGTAACTTAGCAATTCAGCAAAGGAAACTGATAGAATAAGTACTAGGCTTTAAAAATAAGTCCTGGGGTCAATTTGTTTGACTAAAACCCTTCAAGGTGGTGCTCCAGCATTGTCGCAGTCAAATAACTGAAACAAGTAAAAGAATACTAGAATAAAAGAACTGCAAAACAAGACATGTAAAAAGAAGCCAGACAGTCAGTTAGCATATATATATATTAACCCCTTAGCATTCACATTGTTCTGTCGAATGAAATGCTTATCTATTCTCACCATTTTGAATTAATTATGCATTATTTTGTAGCTTTGAGATTTTGGATGAGGCAGCTGTTAATTTTTAGAGTGATATTGTAGGGTTGGTGTGAGAGGTCAGACCAGGTCAGTTTGAACATAAAGCAGGTAGAATATTTTGGCCAGATATGGCCAGTTTAAATGCTAAAGGGTTAAAAAAATGGTGAAGGTAGAGCTATAAGTGGTGGTGATGGTGATGATGATGACAATGACAATGATGATGAGGAGGAGGAGGATGAGGATGATGATGGGGCAATATGAAAACATAATAAAGTCACAGACAAATATAAATCACAGAAGTAGGAAACTTAGATTAAGTCTCTAGCTACTCCTCTCTTAGCAATAATAAATACAACAGCCAAAGCTGATTAAACCAACTTTTGTCCTCTAAATGGGATTTACAACTAACAGCTTTCCTAATATACAAATTGACTTTCTCTAGTCTCAAATACTGGAAATAGGTAAAGATTTAATCAAATCTCCTTTATTAAAGAGTTCTACTGTCAAACCACAACTACTGCCATTGCCGATTCTTTTTGGATGCTTTGTTTTCATTCTATTTTTTCTTTTTGTTCTTTTGAAGGTTTTTTTCTTTTATTTTGGTTCATTCAAAGGGGTCTTTTTCTCCATTTTTTTTTCCATTTGAAAACTAGAAAACGTTTGTGACAGCTTAATTTTCTGTTGACCTCAGTTAATTCTGTATTCATTTATTTTATATTTTTGGTTTATATTTCCATTACTGTGATGATTCTCAGTAGCTGAGAGAAAAATTGATTTTAAATAGTTCAAAGTAATTAACACAGAGAAAGCAATCCAATAAAACTGGATATATTTAATATAACTCAAATACTACTTCAATAATGGACACAAGAATATCATCTGTCTATTTCCGTGAAGCAATAAATGTTACTACTTTTTCTAGTGATAGAGAGGTACACATCTCAACTACTTTTTATCTTTTACTTGGCCAAGCTGGGGTACCACCCTGAAGAGTTTTCGTCAAACTAATTGACCCCAGGACTTATGTGTCTTTTTTTAAAACAGTTTTGTAGTTATTCTATTAGTCACTTTTACCAAATTGCTAAATTACAGTGATGTAAACAAACTAATACTGGTTGTCAAGTGGTGATGGAGACAGACACGCACACACAAAATCATACACACACACACATACACAAAATCAGACAAAATCCTACACACACACATATACTCATAAGACAAAATTCTTTCAGCTTCTATTTACTAGATCCATTTACAAGGCATTGGTTAGCATGGAGTGTTTTGGCAGAAGACACTTGTCCAAGGTGCCACACAGCAGGACTTAACCTGAAACCTAGTGATTGGGAAGCAAGCTTTTAACATGATTGTAGATATGACCAACGTAAACAGGTTGTACACACACACACACACATACACACACAATTAATTAGCTAAATTACTTCTACAATAAATATTGAACTAAAACAATTATCAGTAAGCCTCTAGTCAATGAGTCTTGATTTGTTTTAAATACATACGTACTTACATGTGCATGCATGCACACACACACACACACACACACACACACACACACACAATTTTATGCTGTTACATCAACAGCCACCCAAGAAACAATAAATTTGTCTGGTCATTCAGGTACATGGACAGATGGCACTTGCAATATCTGAGCAAACATCTATAAAGATACTGATATTGCTAAGGAAATCAAATATTGAATAAAATGTACCAATGTAACCCTTGGACATCTGAGAAGATGTGTATATGAAGGTCATGATTTCAAACAAACAAGTAAACTTATAGCATATATGGCAATTGTTGTACCTGCTCTCTTATATGGCTCTGGAATCCGGACAAGTTATAGACAATACTACTATAATCTTAAACTTATACCACCAGAGATATCTGCGGTAAACCATGCACATCCAGTGACAGGACAGGACACTGGTGTAGCCAAGCATGCCAATATCTCCTGAATTGAAACCATGATTATATACTATCAGCTTCGAAGGACTACTACTGTTATGTGAATAGCAGACTATCAGTTTCTTAAGCTTTATATATATATATATATATATATATATATATATATATATATACATATATATATATCTGTAAAAATAGCCATGATAAAACTCCGAGTTTCGGATGCCGGGGTGGGAACCCACGCCACCATCTCTTCAGTTATCCAGCCATTGAAAATTCCTGTGAAAAATGACCGTTAAATGACCGGCATCTGAAACTTGGAGTTTTATCATGGCTACCGAATAAGTGTCACATATTTTTGCAGATAAATTCCTCTATTTACATAATATCGAGGTCTCTTCTTTTCTTTTGTTGTCCTTTCTAGCAATATATATATATATATATATATATATATATAAAGCAGTGCTCCAGCATGGCCATAGTCAAATGACTGAAACAAGTAAAAGAATATATATATGCATAAAAATATATATATATAAGGAAAATATAAACATCAAGATGGAGGATATCAAGCTTTAATAGTAGAATACAACATTTGTTTCTGCACTGCACACTGGATTTAAGTTGCTGAGATTATATCAAAATACCATTATAGAATTTTCTTTATAATTATTATACAGTTGAATACTGTTCAGCAACAGCCATGTGGGGTTCTTTATTAGATGGAATACAATTAATTCCTGTTGGGAACAAATGTTGTGATCTACTATTAAAGCCTGTTATCCTCCATCCTCAGGGTATATTATTCTTGTATTATTCTTAGGTGAAGAGGAGTGCCACATGTATATCCAGCTCTAGGTATACCCCACTGTAGGATATCATGTGGTGGCCAAATAATGGGATAAGAGCTCTTAAAGGCACATTATGAGGTTTTCACCTAGCTTATAAAGTGTGTGCGCGTGTGTATGTAAATTGTGTGGTGGGGGTGAGTGTGTGTGTAACAGCTTTTCTAAGACATGTAAATTGAATTTCTCTGGTCTAAAACATTGGAAATAGGTAAAGACTTAATCAAATCTCCTTTCTTAAAGACTTCTACTGTCAAGTTACAACAACTGCCATTGCCAATTCTGTCTGGATGTTTTGCTTTCATTTTGATTTCTTTTGTTCTTGTTTTTCTGGCCGAAGAAAATCTATCTCTGTAAGTTCCATCTGACCCATACAAACATGGGAAAGTGGATGATAAGACAATCACACACACACACACACACACACACACACACACGCACACGCACACACACACGCACGCACAAATATACACAAATTTGATATTTATCGGCTTCCTTCAATATTGCCAGATGTTATGACTCAGCTGTTCTGAGAAAACAAAAGACAATAAACAATAAGTATCCTTCCTTTTGTTTGTAACATTGAGATCTTTTTTTTTTTTTTGTATTATTGCAGATTACAAGGATCACTTGACTAAGTCTATCTACACACACATGCAGAAATACACATCTATGAATAATGTCAGGATGCTTTGATTGTAAGTAGTTTTCCATATGCATAATCAGTGAAAACAAAATATCATAGACAAACTGAGACTCTTTTAGAAAGAATGAAAGACTCAAACTCACATCTATCACATTGAAACAGTGTAAGTCTGCCCAAAGTTTTGACCCTTTAGCATTCAGATTACTCTCTCAGACATAATGCTTATTTATTCACATTGCTTTGAATTAATGATGCATTATCTCATAGCTTCAAGATTTCTATGATGTGACTGTTTATATTTTAGACTGACATTGTAGGGGAGGTATAAAACACCAGATCTGACTGGCTTAGACATAAAACAAAAAGAATATTTTGGCTGGATATGGCCAGTTTAAATGCTAATGGGTTAAAGCACTTCTTGGAGTACACTTCTTGATAAAATACACATTTACATGTAGACACATGAACACACACACACGCGTATACAGGTCGACATACACAATAATACCCATTTACATACATACACATTTTCTCACATTCTTATACACACAATCTCAAATACCAAGAGTTGAAGAAAAATATATATCTTCTATCTTTTAGTTGTTTCAATAATTAGAATATACCCATGCTGGGGCACCTCCTTGAAGAATTATTAGCCAAAAGAATTGAACCCAGTACTTTTTTCTGTTTTTAACCCTTTTGGTATCAACCTGCCTGAAACCGCCTCAGGCTCTGTAGTACAAACGTCTTGTTTTCAAAAGTTCTAAATTAAAATCTTACACCAAACCTTAGTCACAATTCATTTTCCTAACACTAGCTGAATGATAACTAAGTTATTTTACTAAATTCTTTGTTATATGTAAAATTAATTGAAAGAAGCACAGACCATCTCAGCAGAAATATGGTAATAAAAGGGTTAAGCTTGATACTTATTCAGTCAGTCTCTTTGCTAAACTGCTAATTACAGGGGCATAAACAAGCCAACACTGGTTATCAAACAGTGGTGGGCGACAAACAAACACACACACACACACACACACATACACACACACACACACACACACACACACACACACACACACAACAGGCTTATTTCAGTTTCCGTCAACCAGATCCACTCAAAGGGCTTTGGTCAATCTGAGCCTAGAGCCCAAAGTGACAAAATAAATTTGTCATTTTGTTGTTAACTAGTACTCTTTTACTCTTTTACTTGTTTCAGTCATTTGACTGAGGCCATGCTGGAGCACTGCCTTTTAGTCAAGCAAATCGACCCCAGGACTTATTCTTTGGAAGCCTAGTACTTATTCTATCGGTATCTTTTGCCGAACTGCTAAGTTACGGAGACGTAAACACACCAGCATCGGTTGTCAAGCGATGCTGGAGGCACAAACACAGACACAAACATATACACAAACACACATACACATATATATACATATATACGACGGGCTTCTTTCAGTTTCCGTCTACCAAATCCACTCACAAGGCTTTGGTCGGCCCGAGACTATAGTAGAAGACACTTGCCCAAAGTGCCACACAGTGGGACTGAACCCAGAACCATGTGGTTGGTAAGCAAGCTACTTACCACACAGCCACTCCTGCGCCTAGTCTTTATTTTATTGCAAAAGAGAGAGAAACCCATTGTGTGTGTGTGTGTGTATAGTAATTTCTGATAACTTTTTGTCCTTACCTGAAATAACAAAACCAGAGGTAAAATATACTTTTGGAATCAAACAACATAAACATCCATTGAAATATTTTCTGTTGACTAAAAGATTGTGAGTGAAATATTATTGTAAAATGTACAAGTCAATGAGCAAACTGGTAAGTCAGTATTTTCAAACAAAACACCCTTGCAGTACTGATTCTGCCACAGTTTTACTGACACTCCCTATCTACTATCATTAAATGAAAGGCAGTGAACCAATGATGGGTCTGTTGGAAAGCTTTATTATTCTTCCCCAAAATGTATGACATCAAAATATGATTTCAGTTCTTTGGCTTACATCAGATATTTGGTCACACAGAAATTAAATGTCAAAAAAAAATTTTGCATAAACATTTCTAGACTATAAGTTTTATGTAAATAAATGCCTGGTATTCATAAAAAATATATATAATACATCTCAAACAAATAAATTTATAAGAGACTTAGAAAATAGATATACTATAATACAAATAATATAAAAATAACATACAAAAAAGGCAGTTTTCCTTACCAGCAAAAATGTTCACAACTTACCTGAAAGAACAAAAGAAAAACAATTTATTGAGTGAGAAAGTGAAAAAACGTTTCTAATTTAAGAAAAAAAGTATATTTACTTACAAATATTTTTTAAAAAATAACATTTTGAAACTTACTTAAAATTTTGCTTTTAAAATCATTTTTAGAAAGTTTGAAATAAAGAAAAAAAAAAATGAAATTAGAATGAATATATGTCCACTTTGATATGATTAGTAAATACACATGAATATGAACCATAGGGTAAATCAAAAATAGTAGTTCAAATCTTGTTGAGTTTAACTTTGGCTTTCATCCCTCCAGATTTGACAAAATATAATACCAACAATGTATTGTGATTGGTAGTACTGACTAAAAGCGTCTTCTCAATATTGATGACCTTGTACCTAAGTTAGAAACAGTCATTAAGGCAGTGAGCTGACAGAATTGTTTGAAGTCAGAAAAAATGCCTAGTGTTATTTGTATCTGCTTTTTGCATTCTGAGATCAAATCCTACCATTGCCACCTGTGCCTTTCATATTTCTGGGGGTTGATGTAATTGACTGACCATCCCCTCAAATTATAGGCTTTGTGCCAATGTGAGAAATTGTTATTATTATTATCATCATTATTATTATTATTATTATTGAGTGAGAGAGCAGTCATGCCATCAAAGTGACACTGGGGTACAAACTCCAGCATACTCATCATGACTACCCGTCTGATAAGGAGACACCAAGCACATGCATCACAATCATATGTG
>NC_068986.1:73819732-73824413 GCF_001194135.2 Octopus bimaculoides | reverse complement strand
TATATATATATATATATATACACACACACACACACACACACACACACACGTGTATGTGTGTATATGTCTGTAAATATGAATGTATATGTATGTACAGGTACGTGGATATATATCAGCTTCATCATATGTGCATGCAAGTGTGTGTGTGTGTGTGTGTGTGCGTGTGCGTGCGCGTGTGTGTATGTGTGTGTGCACGTAGTGCATGTGTGTGTGTATGTATGTGTGCATGTGCTCTGTCCTATTCATAGATGTCAGTATATGGGAATGTTTCATGAGAAAAGTTTATGAGACTACCAGAATAAAAAAAAAAGGAAAAAAGAAAAATAACACTAAAAACAATTCTGTTTCCATAGCAACACTGACAACTTTAGCAGCAAAATATTGCCAAGATTACAGAAAGTTTGGGGTTGGTAACAGAAGATTGGTACATGTAAGCTGGTTGATCAATGAGGTAGAAAGAACTGGCAGAAAAAAGAAGGAACCTTATATCTTAGAAAATGAACACCAACAAGGGAAAAACATATGTATTGCATTTTATACACCCCTTGCCACAGCTAACACATATACCTTTACACACACACATACACACACATACCTTCACTGAGGCAAAGGGCTTAAAATATGATTGGTATATACATGTTTCTGTTACTCGTGTATACACATACACATCCACATGAAATTTATAGGCTGTACAGAATGATCTGAACATATTTTCCTAGTGGATGTACAAATCCCACATATTTATGTATACATGTTTATGTAGAGGGAAAAAAAATAACAGAGTGTGTGTGCATGTGTGTGTGTGTGTGTGTGTGTTTGGTATGTGTATGTGTGTATGAGATAGAGAGGGAGAAAGAGTGAGTGTGTATGAGAGTGTGAGTGAGTATATGCAAATGCATGTGTGTGTGTTTCTGTGCCTACCCCCAACACACACACACACATGAATGCATGCACACACACACAAATGCCACAGCTATTTGGTGCATCATAAAAAAATAAAAACTATGTATCTAAATATACTCCTTTCTTCTAAGGGCACAGGGCCTGAAATTTGGTGGAAGGGGACTAGTCGGTTACAATGACCCCAGTGTTTCACTGGTATGTAGCTTATCGACCCCAAAAGGATGAAAGGCAAAGTCGACCTCAGAATTTGAAATCAGAATGTGAAGTCAGACAAAATACTGCTAAGCGTTTTGCATGGCATGCTAATGATTATATCTAAATATAATGACTGATAAAAGTCTCTTTAGGACCCTTTTTTTTACCATTCTAAAAAACCAGGCCAAAACAGACATGAAACCCAGGCAGCTTTTCTGAAGGCAGAATGTTCAGATAGATAGGTCAAAGGAAGAGGTTCTGTTGAAAGAAGTCAAAAAGCAACCGATAACCATGGCTGTGATCGTGGGATCTAATCATATATTCTATTTTTGCATGGTTTCTAGGACTGAATACTCTTCCTAATATCCAGAATTGGGTGCATTTTATCATGTCATCAACACTAGTGTGAAATGGACAAACAAATAGATAGAAGTTGTTGCTTTCTATCCATCATCCTAATCATCATTGTTTAACGTCCATCCTCCATGCATGCATGGGTAGGATGGTTCACAGGAGCTGGCCAGGTAGAAAAACTTCTTTATGCTACTCTGTCTGTTTTGGCAGTGCTTTTATGACTGGATGCCCTTCCTAACACCAACCACTCTGCAGAGTGGACTCAGTGCTTTTTACATGGCACTAGCACATGTGAGATTAGTTTTGGCATGATTTTTACAGCTGGATGCCCTTCCAAATGCTGACTACTTTACAGTGTGGACTGGATGCTTTTTACGTGGCACCAGCACTGGCAGGGTCACCAAGTAACTCACAAGACAAGGAATTGTGAGAGGGGCAGGAGCATTTGAGGAGGGGAAATTGTGTCAGAAGATGAAAGGTCAGAGGATGACAAAGAGATAGAGAGGTAGAAACAGGTGTCTTAGGCGTAGGAGTGGCTGTGTGGTAAGTAGCTTGCTTACCAACCACATGGTTCCGGGTTCAGTCCCACTGCGTGGCACCTTAGGCAAGTGTCTTCTACTATAGCCGTGGGCTGACCAAAGACTTGTGAGTGGATTTGGTAGATGGAAACTGAAATAAGCCCGACGTATATATATATGTGTGTGTGTGTGTGTGTTATGTGTGTGTGTGTGTGTGTGTGTGATGTGTGTGTGTGTGTGTGTGTGCATGTTCATGTGTTTGTGACCCAACCATCACTTGACAACCGATGATGTTGGTGTGTTTACGTCTCCAAAACTTAGCGGTTTGGCAAAAGAGACAGATAGAATAAGTACTAGGCTTACAAAGAATAAGTCCTGGGTTCGATTTGCTCGACTAAAAGGTGGTGCTCCAGCATGGCCGCAGTCAAATTACTGAAACAAGTAAAAGAGTAAAAGAATAAAAGCTTATGTAGGATTTCTACATCCGCAAGAAAAATGTGTTTGGATCATTTTCTACACCCTATAATATACACTCACGCACACATATAAAGTGATAGATAGATAGACAGATAGAAATACTGTGCAGAAGCATATGCTACATATATACTCATACATATTGTGTTTCTGGTGCATGCATGTGTATAGACACACATACAAGAATATAGAGTCCTCTCTACTCTGTGTTGTGATAATTCTTCTCGGTTTAAGATTACTGAGAAGATACATAAAAGCCAGATTGATGACTAAGAGGGACAGACAAGAGAGAGTGTAAATAGGGAAGGAAGTAATGCTAGGGAGACTGTGATGTGCAGTTACATGCTGGTTGTTGGTAACGAAAATGAATAGAGAAAAAGCATCTACAGATTTATCTCTTTATATATATATATCTCAAGTATTCTGAATGATGCTGCATTTACTATTCTTTTATTTTTGTGCTTGTTTCAGTCATTTGATTGCTACCATGCAGGAGTATTGCCTTGAAGGATTTTAGTTGAACAATTCAAACCCAGGGCTTATTATTTTTAAGCCTAGTGCTTATTCTATCGGTCACTTTCGCCAAACAGGTAAGTTACAGGGACATAAATGCACTGACACCAGTTGTCAAGCTGTGATGGGAGGACAGGCACAGATGCAAAGACACACATACAAATACACACACACACACACACACACACACACACACACACACACATATATATATACGCACACACACACACAACAGGCTTCTTTCATTTTCCGTCAACCGAATCCACTTACAAGACTTTGGTCGGCCTGAGGCTATAGTAGAAGACACTTGCCATAAGTGCAATGCAGTGGGACTGAACCCAGAGCCATGTGGTTGGGAAGCAAGCTTTTTACCATATAGCCACACCTGCACCTATAAATGTATTATTATAAATATATTATCACTTTATCTAATTTAATGTGGGTGATTAATGCATTTATATGGAAATCAGGATAACTGTTACTGTTCTATGCATATAAGTTACTTCCACATATAGAAATTTAGATTCAAAGTTACCTGTATAGCTAAAAAATAGCATTACATCTCTGATGAAAGGCAATTATCCTGAAACAAATTTGTAAAGAGGATCCTCAATCATCATCATCATCATCATCATCATCGTTTAATGTCCGCTTTCCATGCTAGCATGGGTTGGACGATTTGACTGAGGACTGGTGAAACCAGATGTCTGCACTAAGCTGCAATCTGATCTAGCAGAGTTTCTACAGCTGGATGCCCTTCCTAACACCAACCACTCCAAGAGTGTAGTGGGTGCTTTTACGTGCCACTGGCATGAGGGCCAGTCAAGTGGTACTGGCATCAGCCACACTCAAATGGTGTTTTTTACATGCCAACTGCACAGGAGCCAGTCCAGCAGCACTGGCAACGACCTCACTCGAATGTCTTTTCACATGCCACTTGCACAAGTGCCAGTAAGGCGATGTTGGTAACGATCACGCTCGAATGGTGCTTTTTACATGCCACCGGCACCTCAATCATTATTTCTATTTGCTTATGGGAACAATCTGATGCTTATGCATCATATTAATACCTACACCTAAGCTTTTCAAATAAATAACTGTAGATTTATCTCCATTATACATGCACATATCATCATCACTGTTTTAACATCTACTTTTCCAAGCTTTCATGAGTCAGACAAGAGTACATAGAAGCAAAGTTTCTACAGCCTGACTCCTTTCTAGTCTCCATCTTTTTTCCAGAGGGAACAATAATCTCCCAGTCTATCAAACAATAAACATCCAAAACATGTTTTATTTCAAAAACTAGAAACAAAAAGGCCCTATATGAATGAATTCTTTGTATAAATACACACACACACACACACACACACACGCACATACACACAAATCTACTCAGAAGGCTTTGATCAGCTTACAGCTATAATGGAAGACACTTGCCCAAGATGCTAAACAATGGGACTGAACCCCAAGTCATATGGTTGGGAAGTGAACTTCTTAACCACAAAGCTAGGTCTGTACCTGTAGATATATATAGGCACAAGAGTGGCTGTGTGGTAAGTAGCTTGTTTACCAGCCACATGGTCCTGGGTTCAGTCCCATTGCATGGTGCCTTTCAAGTGTTTTCTACTATAGCCTCCGACTGAGCAAAGCCTTGTGAGTGGATTTGGTAGACGGAGACTGAAAGAAGCTCCTCGTATATATATATATATATATATATATAT
>NC_068986.1:73818835-73819524 GCF_001194135.2 Octopus bimaculoides | reverse complement strand
TATATATATATATATATATATATATATATATATATATATATGTATATGTGCATACATACATACATACATTCATTCATTCACACACACACACACACACACACGCACACATGTATTCCTGCCAGCGTTTATATTATATATATATATATTTTAGAAGGTCGATTGTTATGACCAGCCAGTTTGATCATTGGTTTTGCAACTATAAAGTGCTTAGCTGTATGGGTGACTTACCTATACAGCTAAGTGCTTTATAGGTGTGAATTCAATGGTCACTCTTTGACCTGCCATAACAATCAACCTTCTAAATATATATTACTGTCCCAATGTTTTAGAGTTTGCTTCTTTTCCATATAGAGAAACTACAGACAATGTGTGTGTGTGTGTGTGTGTGTGTGTGTGTGTGTGTGTGTGTGTGTTTATACATGAATATGTTCATTTGTTCTTTCTTTCACATCTGCGTTTTCAAGTCAGCATAGGCTGGGCAGTGACTTACTGAAGAAAAGCTACATGTGTAATGTAGGAATGGTCTAACAACTATAATACAGTGATATAATGCAAAATGACAGTAATATTTGATTTTATAGCCAGTGTGCTAACATCTTGTCTATCTTTATATGTTAAGTGAAATAGGAATGGTAGAATTATATAAATATATATATATATATATATATATATATATATATATATATATA
>NC_068986.1:73816660-73818825 GCF_001194135.2 Octopus bimaculoides | reverse complement strand
CCCCACACACTTATATATATGTACTAATGTACATACACATACATACAAGTGCATACCTGTGTATGTGTGTGTGTGTGTGTGTGTGTGTATAAAGGTGAATCAATATTATTACATAATGCACCAACAGATGGTGAAACTAACAGTTATAATACTATTGACAGTTGACCAAGCATCTGACAATATTATAATCTGATAATATTATATTCAACATCTTTATCACATATTCTATCAACATCATTATTCCTTATCCACTCTCTCTGCACACAAACAAACAAACACACACACACACACACACACATACACACGTGCATGCATGCACACACACACACACATATGTAGTGATTAGTTCCAAGTCTAGTTTATGACAACTAACAAGACTGAAACATGTCCATTACTTGCTGCAATAAGCTTTAAAGACAAGATCCACTCCTAACTGTTTTGACTTTCATTATCATCATTTAAAAAATATTTATTAGCAACAAAAGCAGTATTAATATCAAGAGGTATTATTTATCCCCACTTAAATGTAGAGGTTCTGTTAGAACAAACTATACTGTGGCAGCTACCATAAGAGACATCTTCATATGGGCTTTTAGAGCAAAATTCATATATTGTCTATATCACACCATCATTTAATGTCTCTTTTCCATGCTGACTTGGGTTTGATGGTTTGATGAAAGCTAGTAAGATGAAGGACTGCACCTAATTTTGATGTCTACTGTGACATGGTCTCTACAGCAGAAAGCACCAGTTAACACCAACTTTATTTTTCAAAATTTGGATTAGTTGATATTGAATGTGCTTCATTTGCTTGTTGTTTTTAGATTGTAAACATCCTTGCATGGAGATTTTTGTCTTCTAATTACAATGATGATATCATTTTATTGAATTTTGTTCTCCACATCTTATTACATAATTGAGGTTACTATTTGTATTTAGTGTAATGCACTTTGGAGGTATATGTACTCTGGTCTATCACACACACACACACACACACACACACACACACACACACACACACACACACACACGTATAGATACAGATATGCACATATAATTGTACATACCGATGTGTAAATGTATATATAGGCGTAGGAGTGGCTGTGTGGTAAGTAGCTTGCTTACGAACCACATGGTTCCGGGTTCAATCTCACTGTGTGGCACATTGGGCAAGTGTCTTCTACTATAGCCTCAGGGCAACCAAAGCCTTGTAAGTGGATTTGGTAGACGGAAAGTGAAAGAAGCCCATCATATATATGTAAATATACATATATATATATATATGTTTGTGTGTCTATGTTAGTCCCCCCAACATCGCTTGACAACCAATGCTGGTGTGTTTATGTCCCGTAACTTAGCGGTTCGGCAAAAGAGCCCAAAAGAATAAGTACTAGGCTTACAAAGAATAAGTCTGTAGGGCAACCGAACCAACAGGCATTGCTACTGACCATCTGTACGAAAAATTATTTACTTATGTATTCAGTGGAATACATCCACTGGTTTTCAAAAATAGAAATATTAATATTTCTAAGTCTCTCTCTATATATATGCATACACCCTGAAACTAGCCTGTAGATGTCAAACCAGCAAAGGGAAGTGGCTGACCTCCCCTGCTCGAAGGTTATAAAGGACACAGGTTCATGTGCCACATAGCTAGCTAGAGGCGATGGCCTCTTGGAGCTAATCAACAGCAGCATTCGTCCTATTTTTTGGACTGCCCTGTTGGCTTGGCCATAACTATTAATAAGATGTATATATATTTATACATATACAATTAATTAATTTAAGTGTTAATTAAAGTAGGAGATAATTAAGGAAGTATAGTATATACCCTGCTGGTATAATGGTTACATCCCCTTAAATATTATTTCGTGATGTGCAAATGGATACCATACATACTTTCAGATATACTCATTAGGTTATTTTTTTTTTTTCTATTATCTGAAATAGAATACCCACATATCTATTAATCCCAAAAAGCTGAATTATTATTGACTTTTATTAGATACTTTGTATATTTCTAGATAAAGATATAGATATATGATAAATAAGACCCCAAGATATGATGAAGGGTTGTACCTGATTGATCTGGAAATTGATTTTCCCAAAGTATTTAAATTATATTTATATATATATATATATATATATATATATATATATATATA
>NC_068986.1:73815633-73816622 GCF_001194135.2 Octopus bimaculoides | reverse complement strand
ATAAATATATATATATATATATATATATAAGTATATATAAACAATTTCAACATGAACAAGCAAGAAAAAACACGAAAAAACAATGCGAGGACGTGGAATAAGTACAGTGTTATTGGACGCTCTGGAAAGGAAAGAAAAAAGAAAGGATTTAACGTTTCGAGCAGAGATCTTCGTCAGAAATATTGGAAAAGTCCAAAGAAGGGAAGACAGAGAATGAAAATCGCCAACGAGTTGGATGGCGAACAAGGGTGTGGAGTGGAGTGAAAGCGTTTGAAGAAGCCAGGATGATGCAAGCAGGGCTCAAGAGATATTTAAGGAAAAATGTAAAGATCGAGAAGGTGAATGACAAGGACCTTTTTGTGTGCACCGTCTGTGACAGACCATGTCTGTCTTTGGCTGGCCTCAAATCTCACTTGAGAACCCATGGAAAACAAACTTCAATCAGCTATTCTGATTATATGCCTGTGCACACGTTTGAATGTGGTGTGTGCCAGAGGGTTTGCAAATCCAATGGGGGTCTTAAAAGACATGTTAAGATCCACAATGAGCAGAACTAACTTGCACGTATTGGTAGTGCAAATCAGAGGTGCAATCTGTGTGGGTGTTTTTTTAAAACACTGTCTGGTTTAAAAAGCCAAATCAGATGCCATGAACGGGCTAAGGTGTAGGGGCAGGAGGTGGTCAAACTTTGTGTAAGGAGTAGACAACCACTATATGTCTGTATATATATATATATATATGTGTGTGTGTGTGTGTGTGTGTGTATATATATATATATGTGTGTGTGTGTGTGTGTGTGTGTGTGTGCGTATATGTGTGTGTGAAGGAAAATGTTCTCTATGTGGCTTGTGTGTTTTCTGCACTCTGGTTATTATTATTTTCTTGTCTACGTTTTGTTTGCAATGTCCTGTACCCAGATATGCACCTATATATACAGGTAGATGTAGGTATGCACATACCTGTACGTATATATGCATATACTCATTTAT
>NC_068986.1:73808050-73815241 GCF_001194135.2 Octopus bimaculoides | reverse complement strand
GGCACATAAAAGACACCATTTCGAGCGTGGCCGTTGCCAGTATCGCCTAACTCGCCTTCGTGCAGGTGACACGTAAAAGCACCTACTACACTCTCCGAGTGGTTGGCGTTAGGAAGGGCATCCAGCTGTAGAAACTCTGCCAAATTTAGATTGGAGCCTGGTGTTGCCATCCGGTTTCACCAGTCCTCAGTCAAGTCGTCCAACCCATGCTAGCATGGAAAGCGGACGTTAAACGATGATGATGATGATGATACACACACACACATATATATAGATATATATGTACACACATTATATATTGATGCATATCTTATATATATATATATATATATATACACACACACACACTCACACACACACACAAGTACAAATACACACATGTGTAAATACACAAACACAATTATGCCTTTTTTTTTTATGCCCTGAAAGTTCCAAGATCCGATAACCTCAAATTAATTATTTAAGGAAATAACCAAATAGATTATTATCGGAAAGTGATATCCATCAGTCAACATGTGCTTGATAATATCTCTATGGAACAAAATAATTTCTCTAGTTCCACAATACGGTATTATGAGCGAGAAGAACTACCATGAGTTGAGATGGTTATCATCACAGTAAGTGTGGGTAGCATAAACAATACAGACTTATCAATATTATTGTGTTTCGTAGTTGTTATTGTTGTTGCTGTTGTGTAGCTCCTGGTAAGTCCTGTTTAAGAAAAATTATGATCAAAGATATTCTAATCGTGAACCTTTTGTCTTATTTCTTTTTTTGTTTTGCTTTTTGTTTATTACTTCAGTCATTAGACAGTGACCATGCTGGAACATTATCTAGAAGAATCCAGTCGAAAAAATTGACCCCAGTGCTTTAAAAAAAAATTTTTGTTTAAAGTCTAACAGTCGTCTTATCAGTCTCTTTTGCCAAATTGCTAAGTTACAAGGACATAAACAAACCAACACTTGTTGTCAAATGGTGCTCGGGGACAAACACAAACATAAGTGCAAACACACACATGAATTCACGAGGGGATGCTGAGAAGTTCTGGCTTCGGGTGAAAGAAAATACAAGAGGATCAGTTAATTATGATTTTATTCAACATATTCCCCTCTCAGATTCACACACTTATTGCAGCAGTTCTTCAGTTTTTGTAAGCCCTTTTAAAGAACTCAGTTGGGCCTCCAACCAAGCCTTTGATGATACCCTTAAAGTCAGTAACTTTTCAGCCCTGTACCCCCTCATGTATATGTATGTGTGTGTGTATATATATTCTTCTTCTTTCACCCTCTTCAAGCCTAGCCAGGCTCATAGGCCCGGTTTCCTGGTTTCTATGGTATATGTGTTCCCCCCAGCTGGACAGGACGCCTGTCCATCGCAGCGTTACTCAAGAAACAGGAAGAAAGAGTGAGAGAAAGTTGGGGTGAAAGAGTACAACAGGGATCACCACCACCCCCTGCCGGAGCCTCATGGAGCTTTAGGTGTTTTCAATCAATAAACACACACAACGCCCGATCTGGGAATCAAAACTTCGATCCTCCAACCGTGAGTCCGCTGCCCTAACCACTGGGCCATTGTGCTTCCACACACATACACACACATATATATATATAAATATATATATGAGGGGGTGCCAACCACTCCGAGAGTGTAGTGGGTGCTTTTTACGTGTCATCGGCATGAGGGCCAGTCTGGCGGTACTGGCAACGGCCACGCTCAAATGGTGTTTTTTACATGCCACCTGCACAGGAGTCAGTCCAATGTTTTGTTCACATGCCACTGGCACGAGTGCCAGGGCTTCTACCAAATCCACTCACAAAGCTTTGGTCAACCTGAGGCTATAGTAGAAGACACTTACCCATAGTGCCACACAGTAGTGGGACTGAACCCAGGACCATGTAGTTGGGAAGCAAGCTTCTAACCCTGCAGCCACACCTGAGCCTATTATGTAATCAATTTGAATATTCAGAATCAAAAATAAATGAAAAAGAACCAAAGGTGTGTGTGTGTGTGATAATAGAAGGAGTGTTACTGCCAAGAAGAGATGACTGTTAAGCTTTTAAGCATGTAAACTGGCCATATCAGGCCCCAAAATGTTTCCCTGTTTTATGCTCGAACCAACCAGATCCAGCCTCTCACATGTACCATGGAAAACAGATGTTAAATGATGATGATCAACATCATCCTCATTGGAATCTCAAAGATACAAGGTAATACTTGATTAATTGAAAACAATGTGAATAAACAAGTATTACATTTGACAGAGTGATTTGAACACTAAAGGGATAATATAGCATAGGTGCAGGCATGGCTGTGTGGTAAGAAGCTTGCTTCAACCACATGGTTCCAGGTTCAGTCCCACTGCACGATACCTTGGGCAAGTGTCTTCTATTATAACCTCAGGCTGGCCAAAACCTTGTAAGTGGATTTGGTAGACAGAAACTGAAAAAAGCCTGTTGTATATACATACATATATATGTATGTGTGTGTATCTATTTTTGTCTCCCTGCCACCATCACTTGACAACTGATGTTGGTGTGTTTATGTACCCGTAACTTAGCAGTTTAGCAAAAACGACCAATGGAATAGGTACTAGGCTTACAAACAGTAAGTCCAGGGGTCAATTTTTTTAACTAAAACCCTTTAAGGTAGTGCTCCAGCATGACTGCAGTCAAATGACTAAAACATGTAAAAGAATAAAATATAAGGAGAGAGAGAGGCAGGGGATTCATACAAGTGGTTAATCAGTTCAGTTGCCATGAGGAATGAAGAATCCAGCATTTCAGCCATTTATCCTTTTTCATCTGACCATTAGAAAGTGATCCTTCTAATATATTTTTCTATCTTTTCTCTGATCTATATCTATAAATCATATCATTATTTCCTCATCAGTGAAGCCAAATTTCTGAAGGCAGCACCCATAGCTGGTGTTGGGTTATATTATCATGCTCATGCATGATAATAATGGTGGTGGTGGTGGTGGTGGTGGCAGTGGCGGTGGCAGTGGTGGTGCCGGTGGTGGTGGTGGTGGTGGTGTCAGTGGTGGTGATACTGCTAGTGGTGGTGGTGGTGGTCAGCTTATGAAACCTCCACCAACAAGGGTGGTGGAACACTGAATACCCTTGTAACAAAGTGGAAAGAAAGAGTGGAGATGTGGTACTTGCTTCCATATATCAACAGTCTGAAACCACTCACTATCAGAGCTGGCTTAGCGGCATTATATGCCCCTGACAAATCAACACATTGGACTCTACAGTATTTATTTATTGGTAGCAAGCCACAAAGTACATAGATCAGAATTGGGCCCCTAGACATGTAAAGTCCCCAGGCAACTGCCTGGTGTACCCATACCTTAAAACAGCAGTGCTAATTGTCTATTATACACAATTCCCTATCATCATCATTGTCATCATCTGTGGTTTCATCTCACCCCTGTTTTTTCCTTTCTATTTCTGTTTCTTTGTATTTTAATGTTATAATTTAAAATGTGAGCAAAGAACTATGTTTCATTAATTAATTCTGAACGTATTAGTTACATTCATTTAATTAACTCTGAAACAATTAAAAATAAAAAAAAAAGATAAAGCAAAACATGAAATATGTTGAGATTTAAAATCAAAACTAATGCTAAATATTTTGTCCATTCCTACAGCTTCTACACAAATTTAACCAAACTCAAAGAAAAAATATACAAAACTAAATCAATACGAAAAGATATGTATGTATATGCAATGTAAATTTAAGATAAGTACATTCAATAATAAATATCAGTAAGTCCATTCTTATATAAAAGTATGTATACATTGAGAAATCACAAATAAATAGATATATTTGGTGACAGAGTACAGTATTCTATTTTGGCAAGGCAACAAAACCTAGAATCAAGAGGCTTTGATTCTAAATAAACTTGGCAAAGAGTAAAGTTTTAGAAAGTAAGAAAGAAGACAGAAACCTGCTGCCATCAGGGAAATACCATGTTTGATATGTAGTGAAGGAGTAAGTAGGAACTCCACATAGTGTATCCAGTGTGAACTATGGGTGCACATGAGATGTACTGAGATCACAGGCAGGCTGGCAGCAAATAAAGATTTTGATGTGGTAAATGCATGGGAGTAGTTAGCAGTCAGTGCAGTTGTTAAATAAATTCCTTTCAATACTCAGAAGGCTCCATAGAATTAGTTGATAGCTTCTGTCACCTAGGCAAGCTAATTAGCAGTGGAGGAGAGTTTTTTTTTTCACAATACCCTCCACCACTACTATAATAAGAATAGGGTTGTAAAAGTTAGGGGTCCTATAGTCTCAGCTGATAAGAAAGGGAGTTTCTTATCAAGTAAAAAGTACCTTATATTTTGGCAAACAAGCCAACATAGTATACAGTGTAAACCTGTTGTGTAAACATTCAAATATCATCATTATTTTTTCAAATTCTGCTGCCGTTTCACATGTAATTTTTGGTCCTCCAAAGTTAACTTCATGTATAAGTCAATTTATCATTTTGGGGCTGTAAATGTTCGCCTGAATAATTTGACTTGCATGCCAGAATATATGGTAAATTGTACGATGCTTGTTTGTTAACTGTGATGCTGCATAATAAGATACAGTACTCAGGTGCACCACAACTCATCAGAAAAAGTACATAGAATATGCACAGGAAGTAAACAGTGAATAAGTCTCAGGAAAAAAACCCCAGAAGAAATGGGTGTGTGAGGTGCATCAGGTGTACTGTTGATGAATTTCAAGAAGCATGGTAATTTTGAAGGATATGGCAGTAGGATAAGAGTACTGAATGTAAAGGGTGTGAGAAAGACAGTAAAGAAATGAAAGGAGCACACTCCACTAGATGTGCAATGTTGGTGTACATGAACAACAAGGCATACATGAGATGAAACAAAAAAAAATTGACATGTAGAATGCAAGAGAGATCACTGCATTGGTATGATTATGTAATGTGCTCTGATGATGACAAATGGAATAGGAAGTGTCAGAGATCAGAGTGGAAGGAATCTATTGATGAGGAAGACCAAGAAAAACATGGGTAGAAGTAATGAAAGATGATCTCAGGATATTGAATTTCATAATGGAGATGGCAAAGGAACATAACAATTAGGGAGACACTGCATTTGAGAAGGCCAAACCATTCAACCCATGCAAGCAAGCAAGGGAAAAATGGATGGAATAATAATAATAATGATTAGGATGAAAATAGATTAATTTAGCTGGGAACTAAAAACACAAAAACGATATTTTGTAAAATAAATCATGTACCATAATCATAACACTCACAACAAAATATTGTCATTAAAAATAAATTGTGCACCACCACAGTAACATTATAACCAACACAGTCACAACAACATCACCATAACAACACCACTACAACCAACACCAACAATGCCATCAGGTAAACAAGAGAATCTTTAAGTAGTCATTTAACATGATAGAAAGAGCAGCCAAATCTTTCTGAAATCATACACTACTGTTTTTTAAATAAAGGAAGCAAATTAAATAATATAATCCTTGATCTTTATTTTCAAAGAGATGGGATGGTCATGGCTGGAACAGTTTTGATCATAGATTGGCTCTTTTAGAACTGACATAAGACCAACCAACAATAATGCTATCTTTTATCTTTTACATGTTTCAGTCATTAGACTGCAGCCAAGCCAGGGCACTGCCTTGAGGAATTTTAGTCAAACTTATCGACCCAGGTACTTATTTTCTTTTGAAGCCTAGTGATTATTCTATCGGACCTGTTTGCTGAACTGCTAAGTTATAGGAGATATAAACACACTGACACCAGTTGTCAAGTGATGGGAGTGACAAACTCAGACACAAAGACACACACACACACACACACACACACACACACACACGATAGGCTTCTTTCAGTTTCGTCTATCAAATCTGCTCATAAGGTTTTGGTTAGCCTGAGGCTACTGCAGAAGACACTTGCCCAACATACCATGCAGTGAGACTGAACCTGGTACCTGTAATACTATTACAGCTATGGTCACACCACCTCATTGCTATATCAGTACCTCCCCACTGCTCTGGCAGTACCATTTCACAGCTAAAGGAGTACCCCCTCATAGCTATAGTAGTATCACCTCACTGCTCACTGTTGAAACAGTGTCTTAATTAACTTTCTTATAACAATTGATTAAATAAATACTGGTTTCAAATTTTGCTACAAGGCCAGTAATTCTGGGGTACGGGGCTAGTCGATTACATTGACCCCAGTATTCAACTGGTACTTAGCAGTGTTCAACTGATTTTTAGTCAACCTCAGCAGAATTTGAACTCAGAACATAAAGACAGACAATACGTCAATAAGCATTTTGTCCAGTGTGCCAATGATTCTGCCAGCGTGCCACCTTAGTGCAGACAGTAATACTGGTTTCAGTTTAAGTGGAACATTAAAAGCATCAACCTCCCTGGTCTTGGAGAGCCTGCAGGGATTATGGATACTGCTTCTTCCTTTAGACTCAGCAAGTAATATATATATATATATACATTCACACACAAATATGTACATATATATATAAAAGGAAAAAGACCTCCTTCAGTCACAAATGATGAAGGAATTGCACCTAGGAAGTTCCTATCTGAGGCACAAGTCTGGGTAAGGTTTTTTTGTGGAAGACCAGCAGTTGCCCATGCATACCAGCCTCCCATCTCCATGCCATCGATGTGATCCAAGGGAAAAGCAAAGGCTAATACAGCTTGGCACCAGTGATGCTGCAACTCATTTCTATAGTTGAGTGAACTGGAGCAACATGAAATAAAGTGTCTTGCTCAAGAACACAAAACACAGCCTGGTCCAAGAATTGAACTTCCGACCTCAAGATTTAAAGCCTGATGATCTAATCACTGAACCATATGTACATACATACATACATACATACATACATTACATACATGCATACATACATACATTACATACATGCATACATACATACATACATACATACATACAAATATGTGTGTATGCAGATATATACATACATGCAAGATATATATGTAAATTTAATTGCTACCTTAATTCAAAATTTCAATGTTGCTGTGAATTAACACAGACATGCATTAAATTGAAATGATTTTTTTCCTGTGCAATTTTTTATACTGATTAAGAAGAAAAATATTAGAATAAAAATGTTTAACAACTTCAGTTCATATAGTCAAAAGTGTGTGTGT
>NC_068986.1:73793450-73807759 GCF_001194135.2 Octopus bimaculoides | reverse complement strand
ATATATATATATATATATATACTTATATATATATATATAGAGAGAGAGAGAGACACACACACACACATATATATATATATATATATATACTGATATATATAGAGAGAGACAGACAGACAGACAGACAGACAGACAGACAGAGAAAGAGAGAGAAACATACATATTCAAACATGCACGCACATATATACACTGGCTGAATGTATAAACTTAATATGATAAACATTTTTATACGAAGTTCCAGGTTCAATCCCACTGCGTGGCGTCTTGGGCAAGTGTCTTCTCCTTTAGCCTCAGGCTGACCAAAGCCTCGAGAATGGATTTGGTAGACAGAAACTGAAAGAAGCTTGTCATATATATATATACATATATATATATATATGTTTGTGTGTCTGTGTTTGTCTCCCTACCATCGCTTGACAATCAATTTTGGTGTGTTTATGTCCCCGTAACTTAGTGGTTCAGCAAAAGAGATCAATAGAATAAGTACTAGGCTAGGCTTACAAAGAATAAGTCCTGGAGTCGATTTGTTTGACTAAAGGCGGTGCTCCAGCATGGCTGCAGTCAAATGACTGAAACAAATAAAGGAATAAAAGAAAGAATAAAAGAATAAAAATGTTTTTTCCCTTCTTCAATATAAAAATTATACAAGAAAAATATTTAGTGTTTCAATTTTAATGCATGTCCATGTTAATTCCTAGGAAATATTGAAATTTTGAATTAAGGTAGCGATTAAAAATTTTAACTTTAATTATTTAATTACCGAGTAATGTCTTCTCAGGTACTCTATTGTTAGTGTGAGGAGAGGTAAGCATATACTTTATAGAAGTATCAGCAGTAATTACCAAATCATTACCACCAGGTGAATAATTCCAGATATTTATACAAATTTCTACATTCAAAGACAGCCATGAGTAACTATTCTTGAGAAGGGAGCCACATGAGACATGGCTTGTCATCAGACAGTCTGTAGGCTGTCTATGACTGGTTCAAATGTACAGACATGTACACACATACACGTGTATACACTCCTACATATGCATATGTCCACTCACATATCCATACACAAACATGAACACTCATACATACAAACATATATCGGTTTCAAATTTTGGCACTGGGCCAGCAATTTTAGGGGAGGGGTAAGTGAGTTACATTGACTGGTACTTATTTCAACTGGTACTCTTTTACTCTTTTACTTGTTTCAGTCATTGACTGCGGCCATGCTGGAGCACCACCTTTAGTCAAGCAAATCAACCCCAGGACTTATTCTTTGGAAGCCTAGTACTTATTCTATCGGTCTCTTTTTGCCGAACCGCTAAGTCACGGGGACGTAAACACACCAGCATCGGTTGTCAAGCGATGAAGGGGGGACAAACACAGACACACAAACATACATACACACACATACATATAAATACATATATACGACAAGCTTCTTTCAGTTTTTGTCTACCAAATTCACTCACAAGGCTTTGGTTGGCCCGAGGCTATAGTATAAGACACTTGCCCAAAGTGCCACGCAGTGGGACTGAACCCGGAACCATGTGGTTGGTAAGCAAGCTACTTACCACACGACCCCAAAATGATGAAAGGCAAAGTCAACTTCAGCAGAATTTAAACTCAGAACATGAAGACTAAATAAATGGCACAAAGCATTTTTCCTAGTATGCTACCAATTCTGCCAGCTTGCGACTTTCATATATACAAACATATATTGAAAACATAACACACACACACACCCATGTTGAAACCATGCCAAAACAGATATAGAACACATGCAGCACTTCAGCTGGTCAGCTCCAGTCAAACCGTCCAACCCATGCCAGCATGGAAAACAGATGTTAAATGATGATGATGAATAAATGGATCAGCAATGTAAAACAATGAAGGCCTTATGTTTTGGAAGAGAGAAAAGTTAAAGGGACTGTGTGATGTGCATGCCTTTCCAAGTCTTATTTACAGTATCATTGAAGTGAGATGACTTTAACAAAAAACTGAACCCTAAAACTTATATTTTGCATTGTGACATAGGAGTAGGAGTGGCTGTGTGGTAAGTAGCTTGCTTACGAACCACATGGTTCTGGCTTCAGTCCCACTGCGTGGAACCTTGGGCAAGTGTCTTCTACTATAGCCTTGGGTCGACCAAAGCCTTGGGTCGACCAAAGCCTTGGGTCGACCAAAGCCTTGTGAGTGGATTTGGTAGACGGAAACTGAAAGAAGCCCATCGTATATATGTATATATATATATATATATGTGTGTGTTTGTATGTGTGTGTGTGTGTGTATGTTTGTGTATTTGTGTTTGTCCCCCCAACATCGCTTGACAACCAATGCTGGTGTGTTTACGTCCCCGTAACTTAGCGGTTCGGCAAAAGAGACCGATAGAATAAGTACTAGGCTTACAAAGAATAAGTCCTGGGGTCGATTTGCTCGACTAATAGCAGTGCTCCAGCATGGCCACAGTCAAATGACTGAAACAAGTAAAAAAAGAGTATACCAGCAATAATATTTTCTAACACAGACAAAAGGTCACAAATTTGGTACTAGGAATGGGGGTCAGTCAAATATATCGACCCCAGTTCTTGACTGGTACATCATTTTATCAACTGGGGAAGGATGAAAGATTTGAACTCAGAATGTAAAGAGCTGGCTTGTCAGAAGCCTTAATGATTCAGTTACTGCATCACTCCTAATAATAATAATAATAATAATAATAATAATAATAATAATAATAACAATAACAATAACAATAACCCTTTCTATTATAGGCACAAGGCCTGAAATTTTGGACGAGGTGAGGGCAGTCAATTAGATCGACCTCAGTACGCAACCGGTACTTAATTTATCGACCCTGAAAGGATGAAAGGCAAATTTGAACTTAGAACTAAAGATAGACAAAATGCTGCTATGCATTTTGTCCAGCATGCTAATGATTCTAACAACAACAACAAGAACAGCAACAATAATAGTAATAATTGTTTCAAATTTTTGCACAAGACCAGCAGGTTTTGGAGGAGGAGCTATGTCGATTAAATCAGCTCCAGTGCAGAACTGGTACTTATTTTATTGACCCCCAAAAGGATGAAAGGCAAAGTCAACTTCAGTGGAAATTGAACTTAGAACATAACAATAGACAAAAATGTAGCTCAGCATGCTAAAGGTTCTGCCACTAATAATAAAATTGGTTTCATATTTTGGCACAAGGCCAGTAGTCTTAAGGGAAGTGTAAGTCGATTATATTGAGCCCAGTGTCCAGCTGGTACTTATTTTATCGACCCCCTGAAAGTATAAAAGGCAAAGCAAACCCCCGGCGAAATTTGAACTCAGAATGTAAAGACAAACAAAATGCCACTAAGCATTTTGCCTGATGTGCTAACGATTCTGTCGGCTTGCCACCTTGTCTGCCAAAATAATAATGTTTTCAAATTTTGGCACAAGGCCCGCAATTTTAGAGGAGGGGTAAGCCAATTTCATCAACTTTAGTCATTCAACAGGTACTTATTATTATTATTATTATTATTATTATTATTATTATTATTATTATTATTATTTATATCATCATCATCATTAAATAATAATGGTAATAACAACAGGAAGAGTATGAAGCAACAGTAGTAGAAAGTGGAAAGGAAGGGGCAGGAAATGAAGAAAGCGAAAAGGAAGAAAATCACTCTGCTAACGAAGTATATAACGAAGAGGGTGAAGCTGGACGAGTGACAATAAATGTTGAACAAGACTTGAACGATCAAGAGAAGGAGATTGTGCCAGGTTTGCCGCCTTAACAATGATAATATTGATAATAATATTAATACTGTGTAAAGAATCCTTCACACGAGTTATGAATTATATCCAAGGATCTAACTGAAAAGAAACGAAAAAGAAGAAAAAAAAAAGATCAACTGGTTCCAACCAAGAACTGGAAATGGATAGCAGATGTTGCTTGCTGCTAAACATCTGCATTCAACATGTTGATTATGATTATGATGTTGATGACGACGACGACGATGATGATGATGATGATGATGATGATGACAGTGGTGATTATGATGACAATGACAAAAATGGTAACTATAATGATGATGATAACGATGATGATGATGATGATGAAGATGACAGTGATGATGATGGTGATGATAAAGATGATGATGATGATGATACCTGATATAAAAATTAATCTGATAAAGACCAAACCAAACAACAAAATAATTACAAAAATAATCTAGAAATACCAAAATCTATCACAAAAAAAATCCTTTCTTCAAGAATAAATAAATCAAATATGAGACAATAAAATAAATCATTATTCTTGTGGTTTTAGAAACAAAGCCAGTGGAATGGTGAAAAAGTGGACCAAAGATTTAAGGGTAGAATGCATGTTTACAATAGACAATAGACTTACTCCATTGTTTCTGGTGTTCCGTCATTTAAGGGGTTCAAATCCCTTAATTTTGTCTGCCCCGGGGTAATAAAGCCAGCAGCATTCTTTAAAACCGACTTGCCTTCCTTCTCCCCAGCTATGAACTAAACAGGCAGACAGATACACATACCTACATACCTATACATATACATATATATGTGTATGGATGTATGTGTATGTGTATGTATATGTATACATACACATGTATGTATGTATATGGACACATATATATATAGTAGTTTGCTTCACAAAGCTTTTAGCTTCAACACATAGCCAAACATCACTACCACCATTCAGTAACTAATACTAGGTGCCATAGAAGAAATAGTAGTAGTAGTAGAGTTAGGTGGGGGAGGTATGAAATCAGGGGTAGAGAGAGAGAGACAAAGAAAGACAGAGGTAGGAGGGGAGGAAGAAAGTGATGAGGAAACACAATATGGAGAAAGGTGAAGGGGGGAGAAAGAAACACAGCTGTAAAAGAAGTAAAGGACATGTAATATGATTTTTTTATTGTTTTTTTTTTTTTCAAATAGCAGCACCTCAAAGTAACAGCAGTACCATTTCCCACCCTATTCCACTACCACAACCATCGCCATCATCACTATCACCAATACCCAGAATTTCTGTCTGCTTCTCTGCTAGAACCACACCCATGTTGTACAGTCCCCAAAAACTTATATACTTTTACATGTAAGTTGCTAAAGATATGGCTTCTCAATCTATTCTTGACTTTTCAATAGATGGCTGCAGACATGTCATGGGAATGCAATGTGTGTATGTGTGTGTGTGTGTGTGTGTGTGTGTGTGTGTGTGTGTGTGTGTGTGTGTGTAGTTATTCATGGATGGGTGTTTATTATGTGTGTGTGTCTGTGTGTCTTTGTGACCTCTGCCTTCTTAAAACAAATTTCAAATTTCTCCAGGTGAGTTAAAATTAAACAGACCAAAGTCTTTTGCAATAAAAGTCATAAACAGGAGGCAGGTAGACAGAAAGCTATATCAACTAAAATTATCAGGGTACACATGAGTTTGTGTGTGTTTTGTGTGTGGGAGTGGGTGTATATAATAATATTGATAATGATAATAATAATAACAACAACAATAATAATAATAATAATAAATTATTATCATCATCATTATTATTATACAAGAATGTTCTTGACAGTGACCCCAAAATTTTGGCCAACTAAGCTATTGTCAGTTGTCAGACAGTCCAACAATGGCTTAGTTGGCTGAAACTTCGAAGTCACTGTAAAAAACATTTTTGTATAAGAATAATAAATTTATACTCTACAAAAGTATAGAGTAACCCTTGTTTTTATTATAACTCTGTGTGTGTGTGTGTGTGTGTGTGTGTGTGTGTGTGTGTGTAGCTGTCTGGTTAAGAAGCTTGCTTCCCAACTATGTGAAAGTGTTTTCTACTAAAGCCCCAGACCAACCAAAGCCTAGTGAGATGGATTTGGTAGACGGAAACTTAAAGAAGCCCGTTTTGTGTGTATATGTGGGTTTAGGTGTACTATTGCCTAGGCATCACATGCTGGTTGTAATGGAGCATCATTGTCATACAGGAGTTGTTGTTTGTTTCCAGTCTTCCTTGAAAAACATGTTTGGCGACAGGAAAATAATACCTTGCTCAGAAACAAGGTCAGGGTTGGCAACAGAAAGGGCATCCAGCCATAGAAAATCTGTCTCAACAAATTCCATCTGACCCCATGCAAGCAAGGAAAAGTGGATGCTAAAACAATGGTGGTGATGGTGGTGATATTGATGATGCTGATGATGATGTGAGGCCTCAGAACTATATTCATCCTTAATGTACATGACTCCAGCTTTACTTACAGAGGAGGGGAACTGGGAATGTGCAACATTCATGATTTAAATATTTGAAAAGTTTCAAACATCACGCAATCAGTTAAAAATGTATTAGGCTTAAAGCAACAATTAAAAATCAGCTGAATCTTAAAAAAATGCTGAATCTAAAAGAATGGTTACAAACGAAAAACTTGTCATTCTGTCTTGAATAAAAGAAAGTTTATTTTGTGTGAATTATTGTTGTCTCAGTAGATAGATTTATGTGTTCCTACCATGACCATTCCACCTTATTATCAGACACTCTATCAATGATTGTGTTGTCCAATGTACTCTTCCTTTAAAATGTAGTTTGAAGGTAATTTACCAACTGTTTCTAACAGGCCAAACAACTATATAGAAGATCCTTCATTAGTTCAGATATGTGTGAGTCCATTAGAAAGGTCGTTAGCACAAGTCAATAAAATTAAATACATTTATTTTGCCTTCTACTGCTCATTGATTAAAATGTATTAGATCTTAATTCTATATTTAAAAAGGTTTTGGGGAGTCAAAATGTTGAATATAAGGTAGTCTCGGAATATTGGTTTTTGATGTGATTTTAAGAATGGAGAGCAAAATCCAGAAAATGAGAAAAATTTGAACTTAAGAGGCCTTAATGTGATTGCTCAACTTATCAGAAATAGCAGTTAATTTTTCATTAAATCACAGTCTGCCTTCTGCCTAAGACATTGACTATAAACTAAGGAACTAGTTGGTGATAGATGATGCTAAGTTACCGGGACGTAAACACACCAGCATCGGTTGTCAAGCGATGTTGGGGGGACAAACACACATACATATATGACGGGCTTCTTTCAGTTTCCGTCTACCAAATCCACTCACAAGGCTTTGGTCAGCCTGAGGCTATAGTAGAAGACACTTGCCCAAGGTGCCACGCAGTGGGACTGAACCCGGAACCATGTGGTTGGTAAGCAATCTACTTACCATACAGCCACTCTTATGCCCATCTTAATTTATCAAGTATAAATCCATATGAGATGTTCTGTGAACACCATTGATGACCTCTTAACTTAGATTGTTATAAAGTAAGGTGAATAATATTGCGCTCAGAATATAACTTTATAAATGAACAAACTAAATATTGCAACAATTTGAAACTGAAGTGCGAAGTGACAAATTCTAACTTGAATTTTCCCACAATGCAAAATGAACTGTCTGTACCACAGTAAGTGTGCTAAGACAAAAAGAAGATTCAAGCCACAACAATAAGTTGATGTATATTTACATCATCAGGTAGCATCCATAATGTGTTTTTTCTTTCCAGATGAATCAACATAAGCTTAAATAATCAACAATTGTGGGTGTGAAAAACATCACATGATCGAATTGTGTCCATGTATTGGATGATAAATAATGTTTTATGTCAAGACAACTGAGATTGTCTTAGGTTGTCTTATAGATCATCACAGAAGGCTTCTAAACTTCAATCATCATAGGAATTTATGAGATGACCTGCAAGTTTATGTCATTATATTTGGTCATCCCATAAATAATGCAGTTTTTTTATACTTCTTTTATTTTTCAAAATTAAGATAAACAAAGTTCTTTTTTAATTAAAAATATAATCTCCTTCATTTTTTACTATGCTCTTCCATCTATAGGATAGACTAGCAAGGCTCCTCTTCCAAAATTCACTTGTCTGTGATGAAAAATACTCCTCCAGTACTGTTCTAACCTCATCTACAGAATTCGTTCTTTTCCCATCCAAATGATTTTGAAGACTGCAGAATAAATGATAATCAGATGGGGCAATGTTCAGTGAATATGGTGGGTGGGGAATCGTTTCCCATTCAAACTGTTCCAGCCTTTGGAATGTCTTCCTCACTGTATGTGGCTGAGCATTATCCTGATGGAAGAACACCTTTTGTCTTGAAACCAAAGATGGTCATTTTTCTTCTAGTACTGACTTAAGCCACTCAAGCTGCTTGCAGATCTCTTTTGTTATCGTTTGGTTTGGGTTTAAAAGTTCAAAGTAGACTAAACTTTTCATATTCCACCAAACAGATAACAACACCTTACGTGGACAGAGACCTTCTTTAGCCTGGGATGCCGGTGTTTCTCCTTTCCCTATCCACTGTTTCCGGTGCTTAACATTTTTATAGAGAACCCATTTCTTCTCACCAGTCACTATTCAGTCCAAAAAAGGTCCATTAGTGATATATGACAGCAAAGAAGAGCACATATGCACTCTCTGCGTGCGATTAGACTTGCAAATTTTATGAGGGATCCATTGACCCAATTTGCTAACTTTTCCAATAGCACCCAGGTGTCAATGAATGGTTGAACAACCAAATCCAAGCTTCTCTGCTAGTTCCTCAACAGTTACAATAGGATTTTGTTCCACCAGGGTTTGTAGGACACCCTCATTGAGCTCTACAGATCTTCCAGGCTGTAGTCTCCAGCTTGGAATTTCTGGAACCACTGATGACGCTAGCTTATGCTTATTGTCCCATCCCCATATACTGCATTAATATTCCTCACACTTTTCATTCCGTTGTTGCCTTTCTTGATCTCATAAAGCAAACTATGCCAAACATGCACCTTTGTCACCTCCATTATAGCTTTGAAAAAAATAACTGTTAAAATCAAACTGCACTCTTCAAAACTTGCATTAAGAATAATGACAAAGTAAAATTACTACCTGCTTTTATAGCAAGTTGATGCAGGTAGTTTATCGCATCCACCTCCGACTTTTAGTTCATGCAATTGAAAGAACTGCATTATTTATGGGATGACTCAATAGATATTGATATAAACTTATATAACATTCACATTACTGTCAAGTGTAATGCACATTTATTCATATTGTTTTGAAGTAACCATGCTTTATCTCGTAGCATAGAGATTTCAATGATGTGATTGTTTATTTTTAGAATGACATTGAAGGGTAAGTGTGAGAGGCCAGATCTGGCTGGTTTGAACATAAAACAGGTAGAATATTCAGACCAGATATGGCCTGCTTCAATGCAAAAGAGTTTGTTCAAATTTTATTTAAATTAATATAAATGAACTAAAACTAATTTCAAAAATATATTACTATGTAAGAATGGATACTTATATGTATTTGAGCAGAAATATGCCTCTGCTACTAATTAAAATTGTGATGATAGAAAGGTTTGTAATAAGTTTGAACTCAAATGGTATATATATGAAATAAATGGTTCCTTAGATAAAATGACAGAAGTCCAGAAAAATTAATGGAAATATAGATATAACTGAGGCTAACTATATATTTATTTATACCTACCAATGCTGACAATGGACCACCAACATTACTGTAAGATTTATTCCAATACATGTATAATTATTTTCCTTCTGTATAAATATTATCAAAATGATATTACAGCCACAACATACAATAGAAAGACTAGAAAACAGCCAGACAAACATAATAAATACCACAAAAGAGGAAGAATCAGACAACCAAATAAGTAAATAATAATAGTAGTAGAATATAACTGAATAAAGAATGAGGAAATGAGTGACCAAATACTAATACTAAACAGAATCAGAATCTGATAGCAGAACAGTGGTGGATGCTAGGACAAGAATATAACTTCAAAAAAATTATGTCTAAAACCAGTCCACAGATCTTGTTTTCTCTGTGTTTTGCAATTTGTATCAAAAGGACCGCCAACAAATTTTACTCTAACAATATAAATTTGAATAATTACCAACTATCACAGCTCATCACATCTCTCTCTCTTCCTCCCTCCCTCTCTCTCTCTTCTCAATCTCATGCACTCTATGTATCTATCTATCATTGGTTTCTGTTTCATTATTTGTTTCCTATTAGCTACATTTCTCCTGTTTTTCTTTACTTACCCTCTGCTAGTGTCTAGTTGATGACATAACCTAAAACTATCATATACTTTACAGCTAGTTTTACTATATATGGTAATAATATCCAACATGAAATTACATTCTTTCTTCCTTCCACGCAATAAATTTACCTTCACACATTATTTCTCTTCACAATTCTTCGTCTACATCTATTTTCTTTGTGATAAAAGTTTCACGATACTAGCACTTGAGGGGTAGCCATGTCCTCAACACAACTAAAGGGACTTTACAACTCCCAAGTCTCTGCTTGCTGAGCAGCCTTTTTATGAATTGAGACACATGAGTGATAGAGGCATGAGTGATATTAAAGAGAGAGGTGCATGATAAAGGGTGGAGTGATAGGAGTCTATGCAGTATTGTGAAATAGCTGTGTATACAAGGCAATACAGTATGACTGAAATGGCAGCAAGATGATAGAGGTCTATGTGACCCAGAAAATAGTGCAATGACAGGGGCTCAAAAGGTGTGGGAGAAAAGGAATGAGAGGATGCTGACAAACAATGTAACACAGGATGGTGACAGACAGTATAGAAAGGGAGGGTGAAGGTAGAATGAACTAGGCTCAAGTGGTCCAATTCAGCCACTTATACATAGGTTATGAGATAGGCTGAAGTGGTCATGTAAAGAGAGTGGTGATAGAAGAAATGGAAAGTAGATGAGTTCTGTGCTAGCGAGTAGCAGAAAAGAATGATAGACTGAGGGTTAGAAGAGGAAACAGGAGCAGTGGCATCTTTAGTTGCACAGACTGAAAACAATGTATGGCAAACAAAAGAGACCCACAGCCATAATCAGTGGATCTCTTCTGTTCACTCTGTATTGCTTCCGGATGAATAAATAAAACTAAAAAAAATGAGAATTGAGAAGAGGAAGAACTGATGGGTACTTCTCTTCGCACTCTGTAGATTATGATAACAAGTGTTCCAGTTTATCTGATCAATAGAACAGCCCACACATTGAAATTAAGGAGCAAGTGGTTGAGCATTCCAAGGCACATGTACCCTTAACATAGTTCTCAGGGAGATTCAGCCTGACACAGAATGTGACAAGCCAGACCCTTTGAAAAACAGGTACCACTCATTTTTGTTAGCTGAGTGGACTGGAGCAGCAGGAAATAAAGTGTCTTGCGCAAGGAAACAACACACAGCCAGGTATTGAACTCACAATCTTATGATCTTGAGCTCAATACCTTTACCACGAAGCCAAGCACCTTCCCTGAGTACTTATCTGCTGATTTGGTTTCATAGTGAATTTTATATCTATATTTTAGTAAGTAGTGGTTAATTGGCTATTTGAACATCTTTAATTTTAAAGTGAAATTTAATGAATCATAAGGTGATGATGATGAGAACAACGATGACAATGATGATGATGATGATGACGACAGAGACGATGATTGTAAAATAAAGAAAATATTGAAATTATACTGTTTAGTCTTGTAGTTTGTCAAATGTAAATTGAAATGGAATATTTCCTATATTTTTATAGAAAATATGAAATATGTAGTTGTGTCTTGAGAAAGTTATTACACCAATGGTAACCCTTTCTAATGAAAGCACAAGGTCTGAAATTTGCAAGGAGGGAACTAGTTGATTACATTAACCCCAGTGTTTCATTGGTATTTAATTTATTGACCCCAAGAAGCAAAGTTGACTTTGGCAGAATTTGAACTCAGAACATAGCAGCGGGTGAAATACTGCTAAGCATTTCATCCAGCATACTAATGATTCTGCCAGCTCACCAACTTTATTACACCATTAATAGTAATAATACACACACACACACACACAGACACACACACACACACACACACACACACACACACACACACACACCACACCACACCACAAACAAATTCAATTCATTGAACAGCAACAAAAGAACTTTGTCTAACAAACAACCAATTGACTGTTTAACCAGTGCACTTAACTAGCAATAGTTAACTAACAATAAAGAAGTGGAATTGAACCTGTATGTGTGTTGTTATTATTATTGGTGTGATGACCTTCCCATGTCACAATTTGTTTCAACACATGAATTCACATCAAGAATTTTGCAAACCAAAGGCAAAAACAGAATGAAATATGTTAATATTCATATGTAAATTAAGATGTCACTAGATAGAAAACTACTGCTGAATATACAAGCATGTCAGGAGTACATGGGTACATACATATAGGTGTGTGTATATATATGTAGATGAGGTGGGATTAAGACAGAGTTGAAAAAGTACTGTTATACATGTATGATTACAATTTTTGTCCCAGTGTGCCTCCATAGTTAAAACAGTCCCATTCAACTAATGATATTTATCAATCTAGCTTCTTGCCCTCCATAGTTTTACCCCACCACTACGATCACCACCTCAAATAACAGTTTATAACTTTGAAAGCTTTTTTAGTTAATAGAAATGTTATTGCAATCATTTACTATGCATATATATATATCTATATATATATATATATATATATATATATATATATATATATATATATATATATATATATATATATATATATGTGTGTGTGTGTGTGTGTGCATGTGTGTGTATGTATGGGAGAGGATGAATGGGTGCAGACAGAAGAATCGAAGTGTCTAGTTACTACTAACCATGTTTGGTTGAACATATTACAATAAATGGCTTGTATTTATTAAATTAATTAGAATGCTTAATTAAATTACCAATTATTGAATTATCTATGTATGAATCTGAGATACAGAATTGAGTTGTTCAAAGGTGTTGAGATACTAATACTTCATACTGTAGAGTAGTATAAAACCCTTAAGCAAAGCACATTTCTTCTGTTTAACTTCATCTATTATTGTTCAATTGAAATATTTTTGTTTACTACATTTGAAGATTACTCATTTTAATAAAAATGCATATATATATATATATATATATATATATATATATATATATATATATATATATATATATATATATATATATATATATATATATATACATACATATATACATATATATATATATGTGTATATATATGTGTGTGTGCATGTATAAATAGTATATATATATATATATATATATATATATATGTATATATAATATATATGAAGAATCTATTAGAATAGATGCAAGCACTAATATATGATTTATAAAAACATGTGACATATTAATAAAAATCTGTAAATGTACAACCATCCAGATCTCTGAGTACCTTATTATTTTTTCTAATATATATATATATATATATATATGTATATATGTGTGTGTGTATATATATATATATATATTTGACATCCTCATCATGAAAAATAAAGTGTGACAAACACAACTATTACAGACATGTGATAATTTCAATTTAACTCACTCTCCGTAAAATGTTAAATATGAATAGTATTTATATAGTGAGCTAATATTCAGTATGAATAATAACATTAATATTCAGTGGTTCCACACCGAATATTAAAATTTGAAAATTAAGTTTATATTTCCCAATTATGCATATATTAAACTCTATGAAACTACAAGTGCAAGGTTTCGGAAGATTTGAATTATTAGTGTTGATATTTTATTATCGAATAAAACAACAATTTCTTTACTGTCCTTTTAAAGTGATATGCTAATTTCTCAACAAACTGGAATTATATATTCAATTATTATGCACCTCAGAGATTCCTAGGGAAGAACACATCTTGATTGTGGCCACTTGTAGAAGAGTAGGTTATTTTACCTCAACATAATTCGCTGTTCAGTGATGAGATTAACTGGTGTTCATACCCTAAACTGCAAAATGGGCCTAACTGCTATTCTAACAATTTACATTCAACAGAAACATATACTGTTGTAAAAACTGCTGCTTCAGTATTTCATATAAATGTCATCATCATCATTATCACCACTTAATGTCTGCTGTCCATGCTAGCATGGGTTGGATAGTGTGACCAGACCTGGCAAACCAGGGGCCTGCACCAGACAGCAGTCTGATTTAGTATGGGTTCTATGGCTGGATGCCCTTCCTAACGCCAACCACTTTACAGAGTGTGCTGAACGCTTTTATGTGGCACCACATGGGCACTTTTATGTGATGCTACATGAGTGTTTTTATGTGTCACTGCTCGGGCACATTTATGCTTCAACGCACAGATGCTCCTACATGACACCACATGGGCACTTACATATATATATATATGTATGTATGTATGTATGTATGTATGT
>NC_068986.1:73792547-73793440 GCF_001194135.2 Octopus bimaculoides | reverse complement strand
GGGCACTTACATATATATATATATGTATGTATGTATGTATGTATGTATGTATGTGTGTGTGTGTGTGTGTGTGTGTGTATGTGCGTGTGTGCGTGTGTGTGTGTCATCTGATAGCAGCCATGCTGGAACATCACCGTAAAAGGTTTTAGTTAAACAGATCGACCTCAGGACTTATTTCTTAAAGTTTGTTACCTACTCTGTCAGTATCTCTTCTATCAGTCATAATATTAATTATAATCATCATCATTTAACATCTGTTTTCCATACTAACATAGGTTAAACTATTCGGCAAAATTCTCCAAGGCTGCGCCAAGCTCCAACATTGCCTTTGATGTAGTTTCTATGGCTGGATGCCCTTCCTAATATCAACCATTTTACACTTCATCTGGGTGCTATTGTCGTCCCAATGGCACTAATGAAGTTACCAAGTAACTTGTATGACTGGAGAAAAAAAGCCCCACTGGATAGATGTGGTGAGGGTAGGTGATTTGAGAGGGGGAGGTGACTTTATGCCAGGCGTTGAGCAACTAAAATATGCCAGGGGGACAAGTGCAGATGTTTTGCTGTAGAGAAGAAACATGGCTACCTCACATTTTGTCAGGGTGGGTTCAAGGCCAGATTAAGACCCATAGAGGCCCTAAGCACTTAAAATATTTTGGTACTCTTATATATATGTGTGTGTGTGTTTGTGTAATTCAAAATATAAACAATAATAAACCATAAAATAAATTTCTAGCTTTGCAAATGAAACACTAAGATGGAAAATAATACTCTTTTACTTCTTTCAGTCATTTTGACTGTGGCCATGCTGGAGCACCGCCTTTAGTCGAGCAAATCGCCCCCAGGACTTATTCTTTGTAAGCCTAATACTTATTCTATCGGTCTCTTTTTGC
>NC_068986.1:73789512-73792385 GCF_001194135.2 Octopus bimaculoides | reverse complement strand
ACACACACACACACACACACACACACACACATATATATACATATATATGACGGGCTTCTTTCAGTTTCCATCTACCAAATCCACTCACAAGGCTTTGGTTGACCCGAGGCTATAGTAGAAGACACTTACCCAAGGTGCCACACAGTGGGACTGAACCTGGAACCATGTGGTTCGTAAGCAAGCTACTTACCACACAGCCACTCCTACGCCTAGTTTGAGTAGTGTGATACTTCCACTTTATATTTGAAAAGTTTTCTCCTACTTTTTTAGAATTGCAAAGTCTTTGATTGGATCTTCACAATGACACTATAAACACTTAAAATTATATTTCCAATAATATAAACCACTTCAAATGCTATTTTAACAAGTTTAAAGTGATTTCTTTTGTGCCATAAACCATTTACCATTTCTGTGGTTCCCCCACTTCTTTTGATGCCCTAAGCACATGCTTATTTTGTTTAATGATTAATCCACCACTGGCTGAGTGAGAGTAGCTGGCAAGAAGATAATGGTAGTGATGGCCCACCAGAGCAAACCTACAAGGTACAAGAAGAGACAATATGAACAGTGGATTCCGCCAAGGTTGACTTTGCCTTTCATCCTTTCAGGGTCAATAAATTAAGTACTAGTTGCATACTGGGGTCGATCTAATTGACTGCCCACCCACCAAAATTTCAGGCCTTGTGCCTAGAGTAGAAAAAGATATGAAGAGTGGATTGGAAGGTGGAGGGAGGGTAGTTTCCTCGAGGGTGAGGAGAGAGGGTGACAGATGGTTGGAGATGTGGGGAGAGATGAATGTAACAAATGATGAACAAAGGTGGGGGTGTTGTTAATGGGAATTACCAGTGTGCTGATGGAGTGTGTGGGAAATCAAAAACAATCACCATGTAGAAGCTAACATAGAACATATGCAAAGACTAATACAGTTCTTTCTCATTGTTAATTAAAACTGAATTAAAAGTATTCTTTTTAATGATTTAAGAAATTAAACGTAAAACAAAGAATTCTTCAGCAAAGATGTGAAGTTTGTATGAATAGAAAATAAAATAAAATATTTGATGCTTTTTGAACATCTCTCAGCTACTGCAGAGTCTAAGATTATGGATCATAACTTCCATTTTTATCTAATTTCTGCAAAATATAATCCATTTTCTCTCACTTTTATGTGTCATCATTGTTTTATGTCCACTTTTCCAAGCAAGTATGGGTCAGATGGGATTTAATGAGGCAAATATTCTACAGCTGGATGCTCTTCCTGTTACGAACCCTCACCTGTTTCCAAGTAAGGTAACATTTCCTTGTGGCCAGACAAGTTTTCATGGGAAGATTGGGAACAGAGTGACACTCATTTACAACTATCACGCAATGTCAAGACAAAAAGACAGTAACACACACAAGTATAGATAGATAGATAGATAGATAGATAGATAGATAGATAGATAGATAGATAGACAGACAAATCGACAGGTAAAAAGACAGACAGATAAACAGATAGAAAGACAGACAGAGAGACAGAAAGATAGAAAGACAGAGAGACAGACAGAGAGATAGATAGACAGAAAGACTGTTAAGTATGTACATATCTATATACTTATCTATCTAGCTTTGTGTATGTGTGTGTGTTACTGTCAACTTGCCTTGACAAACACACACACACACACAAATAGTTTTTTTCAGTTTCCATCCACCAAATCCATTCCCAAAAGCTTTGGTCAGCCTGGGGCTATAGCAGAAGACACTTACCTAGGGTGCCAGACCTAGATTGTACCTAAAACTATCTATTTGGAAGGCAAGCTTCATACCACAAAGCCATGCCTCTGCCTAGACATCTTACAGACTAATTATTATTAAATATGTAAATAACAAAAAAGGATGGAGAGAAAGAGGTTCATAATTAAGAAAAAAAATGAAGTTTGAAAACATGGGAAGTTTATCAGATAATAGAAATATGTGAAAGCAAGTTTCAACAGAAATGCTATTCTCAGGATGTAGGACTGGTTTGTAATGTTTGGTACAGCATTTGGTAACAGAAACATAGTGCAGGTAGTGAGAAAGTGAGAGAGGGATTTATCTATAAACATCCCAAGACTAGGTTTAACACTATCTACTCAACTTACTCCACAGCCAGTTCTTTTGTGATGTTTATCCTTCATATATCAGACTTAATACTATTCCAAGTTCTTCTTGGTCTATCCACTCTCCCTTACACACACACACACACACACACATACACATACAGAGGTGTACATATCTATTTATGTAGATAAGTATTAAAAAATAAAAAACAACTATTCTCATGAACATCATGGCAATTCTTGTCTGCTCCCCTCTCAGTCACCAGCGAGTTTCTTGATAATCTATTTTTATTTACTACATTTCACATAAAGTCAGCCTACCTCCTGGATGAAAAAAAAATTTAAATAATAAAGTGAATAAAAGTGAAACCATATTCTTTCCCTATAAAGCAAGTGGATCTGATAAATGCCAGAAAGCAATGCCATATAACATTGAGGATATAATATTGACTTTGAACAGTCAATAAGAGCCTAACATTAGCAAGTTGTTAAGTGGGCCTCTTAGTAACACCTGGAAGTTGGGTTATCTCCTCAATGAATTGCAGTCACTCCTCTGCACCACTTTCACACCTTTACCTTCTCTGTGATGCTACACCTGTCCACCATAAGACATTGCAGATATCTGTAGATATACCTCTCTATTTGTCTTGCCATTTACTTATAGATCGGCCTTTATAAATAAACGTGTGAACAAAACAAAAAAAAAATTATAACTATATATATATATATACATATACATATACATACACACAGTGAAAGATATATAAAGATATATATATATATATATATATATATATA
>NC_068986.1:73777418-73784918 GCF_001194135.2 Octopus bimaculoides | reverse complement strand
TGATGATGATGATGATAATGATGATGATGATGATGACGACGATGATGTACTTGATGTTTGTTTTTATTTTGGGCAACTCCAAATGCCATGTGGCTGGGCTTCAACATATTGGCCCGTTTCATTTATACAAAGAATTTTAAGAAAAAAAAAACATCTAGACACACATACAGATATACATGTACATACACACATACATATAGAAAAAACAAACGCAATAAATGCCCCCAAGTATATATACATATATATATATATATATATATATATATATATATATATATATAGATAGATAGATAGATAGATAGATAGATGTATGCTTATTTCTATTTATGTGTGTGTGAATGTGTAATATATATATGTGTGTATCTATATATTACGCATATACACACATAAATAGAAATAAGCACACACATGCACGTATATATGTGTATATAATATATATTTTACACAGAACTATATACATTTCTTACTTTGGGACAAAGATACTTAATGCTACAGAGAGACATTGTGAAATAAATTCGGATTTTCTCAAGAACATTATTGGGATGAAATAACCAATGACCAAAGTGATTTCAACTAAGAATATAGACTCAGAGATACAACTGAGTACAAAGATTGAATCACAGATTCAACTAAGAATAAAGATCGACTCACAGACTCAGCTAAAAATAAAGTTTGCCAGACTTATTTCAACCAGAGATTATGTTCCTGCTCCGTAACACTTAACACCATATAGAGATCAAAACAGACATCATATACTTTAATGTGTGTGTGTGTGTGTGTGTGTGTGTGTGTGTGTGTGTGTGTGTGTGTGTGTGTGTGTGTGTGTGTGTGTGTGTGTGTGTGTGTGTGCGCGTGTGGGTGGTGGTGCGTGGGGGAGCACATGTTTATGCTTGAGTGTTTGTAACTGTGAATGTGTCTGAGAGTGCTTGGTCTATGTAAGTGCACAGTATGTGTGTGAGAGAGTGTGTATGTATGTATGTATGTATGTTACATTCAGAGACTGGGAAAAAGAAAAGAACAAAGAGGAAGATGATAATAGAGAGAAACAGACTGTGAGAGAGTGTGGGAGATATCTGGAGTTACAGAGAGTAATAGATAATATAAAGAGCAGATGACATATTGTATCACATGATCAAATAGAAAGAACAGACAATGTGTCACATGACCAACAGAACAGAGAAGAAAACAATTTTATTTTATTCTTATTTAAATTTTTGTTTCATCTTATATCTTATTTGTTACTCATATTTTTTATGTAATATATTGATATTACATTTTGATGTTGTTGACATTTATATACCAATGTTTCTATATGATATCATATTGATATCATATTTTAATTTTGTTTATACATTAAATAGTGTATTTTTTTCTTCTTTCTTTAATATTAGGTAAGACAAAGAAGTGTATCATCATTATCATCACTATCATCAACATCATCATCCCCACCAGCACCGATACCACTATTACCACCAGACCAGCAATCTTATAAGGAGTATGCAATTGATTACATTGACCACCACCCCTACCCACAGCTTGACTGGTACTTTATTTTATCAAGCATGAAAGGACGAAAGACAAAGTCAACATCAGCAGAATTTGAACCTGAAACACAAAGAACTGGACGAAATGCTGCTAAGCATTTGCTCCAATACACTAAGATCACCACCTAGATAATAATGGTTTCAAATTTTGGAACAAGGCCAGTATTTTGGGGTGAGGGGCTAAGTCGATTAAAGCAACCCCAGTGTTCAACAGGTACTCATTTTATTGACCCTGGGAGGAGGAACAGTAAAGTCAACCTCAGCAAAATTTGAACCAGAATGTGAAGGCAGACAAAATGCCACTAAGCATTTTGCCTGGCATGCTAGCAATTCTGCCAGCTTGCAGAATTGCACTTAAATGATAATAATAATAATAATAATAATAATAATAATAATAATAATAATAATAATAATAATAATAATAATAATAATAATAATGCCCAGATGCAGTGGCTCTCATGGCTTCTGATCTTAGTTGATTGGAAGTGTTATCATGTACATTGTTTTGTCTTGGTATAAAAGGATGGGCTACAGCAAATATTCTGCTTAATACCACAGATTTGCTTTTCAGTTGTTTGACCTTAACCAGTTCAGCATGTCCCTTGCTGGCTGACGATATGTGCATCTCTGATCATGAGCAGAAGTAGTGGGGGAGCATCATAGCCATGTGTTGAGAGGAATTCTTTGGGCTTTGAATAATTCACCTTTGGAAACATGGGTGTTTTGCTCAACAAACCTTATTCAAGGACCTTTTGGGCTATTCAACCTGAAGAAAATTCTAACTGGGCTCCACCTGCGAAGTCATGCACTGTTTATCTTGATATGAGATCACCATGTCGCACACATAAGGTTGTGATGCATGTGCCTGGTGTACCCTTAACAGACTGGTAGTCATGATGGGTATATTGGGCTTTGTATATTTTACCCCAGTGTCACTTTGATGGCATGCACTGCTCTCTCACTCAATAATAATAATAATAATAATGGTTTCATATGTTGGCACATATGAGGGGAGGGGGTTTACTCAACTACCACTGATTCTTGTACTTGACTGGTACTTCACTTTATCAACCCTGAACAGAAGAAAAGCAGGGCTGACCTCAACAGGATCTGAACTCAGAATGTAAAGATCCTTGCTAAATACCACAAAGTAGTTTTTTCCAAAATGCTAACGTGGCTGTGTGGTAAGAAGTTTGCTTCCCAACCACACAGTTCCAGGTTCAGTCCACAACATGACACCTTGGGCAGGTGTCTTCTACTACAGCCTCAAGCTAACCAAAACTTTGTGAGTGGATTTGGTAGATGGAAACTGAAAGAAGCCCATTATATATATTTGGATATATCTATGTGTGTGTGTGTGTCTTTGAGTGTGTGTTTCTCCCCCACCACTGCTTGACAACCAGTGTTGGAGTGTTCATATTCTTGTGACTTAGTGATTTAGAGACAGAGACCAATAGAATAAGCGACAGGGTTAAGATAATTTTAAAAAGTACTGGGATCAATTCATTCAACTAAAAGTTTTTATAAGCAGTGTTCCAGCATGGCCACAGTCTAATGACTGAAACAAGTAAGAGATAAAAGATTCTCTCAGCACATCACTTACATCCATATCTTCTATGTGTGTGGATTGGATAGGTCTTCTCCAACAAGAATTTCACCACTTGTAAATCCATTGTTTAGGCAGAATGGTATACATATAAGACTATTGGATTTTACTCACAAGGTATTAGAATCTTATATGTATACCATTCTGCCTAAACAATGGATTTACAAATACAATATCCCTGCATATCTCACATCTATTTTTGTTCCTCCACTTCACTCTCTATTTCCTATCGTATCTAAATTAACTATTGCTTAACCATCCTCTCACACTGTCTCCAATGAAGGGATATTATAAATATCCTGGAAACAGCTGTAAGACCTTCTATTTATAAATGTTCTAAAATCTTTCACAGCCTTAGATTTTTATCTCATTATGAAAAGTAAATCCTTATATACACATGCTGATATATGACCTACATTTGGACCCCTTATTCACATAATCACCAACCCTGGAGCCTAACTATAGTCTATCTATAGCACTTATTCAGCATTACCTGAAAACTCTGGGTCTAATTGACACCACTACCATAATTAGTTCTATATTGAACAAGATGTGCTGATCATAGTTGAAAAGTCTGTTGTTCAATCATTCAAACTTTGGATTAATCACTCCCATCCCCACCCCCAAAAATCCTCTTTTAAGAGGTGAGTCAGCCTATATTAGTGAAAGTGAAACATAAAATGCTCAACTCCAAATATACAAACTTCATTAATTATTCATATCAGACAAACTTCATAAATCCTATCCAAAATATATATATTTCTGTAAATGGTATTCACACAAGTATGGTTACTGTAATTCAACTCAAAGTCAGCTGTGATTAAGTAGATGCATGATCAAAGGCATTGCAGATGTGATCATCCTGTCTTTTAAGTGTTATGTCAAGTACTACATTACCTATTGGACCTTTTCTCTTTTACAGGATGGTAGTGTGAGAGAAATTTGGTTGCCATTTCTAGCAGGCTGGGCCACCCTGTAGAGGTTCTTTTTTAGCTCAAAACATACTTTGAACTGAGATGGCTCAATATTCTAGTTGAACAATATTGAGGATTAGTATCTTTGCTGTATGGTAGGGCCACACAGATACATTCCCAAAATGGGAAAGGAATTATTTGCATTACTAGTTTATATACAAAGACAACATGTAACTCATAATTTATTATAAAGAAAGTAATTGTTGAATACCATTCCTTAATATAAGAATTCAATGCATAAATCTCTATTGACAAACAACCAATATTCACTTGGATTTCCCCAAAATTATGATTTTCATCGCATTTACAATATCAAAAAAATGAAATTATAAGATGTTTACAATTGTTGAGAAAAAACATAGACACACAAGCACCAAAAACATGAAATTTTTCACATAAAGAATTCATTGTTGAGAAATAAATATTACCTGACATTTGTATCTATCTAAAACCAAAATCTATTACAATTTTTTTTTTGACTTATGAGAATGTTGCCTTAAAAGATTCTGCAGACAACATAACATCAAAACAATACCTCTATGCTTCACAGATTCACATCAAAGTAAATCCTAACCAAGTCAAATTCAACAAATATGATGATAACAACCACATATTTCGGTATAAATATAAGAGTATTCAAAAATTATGATTGGAAGAGATATATGAAATCAAGAACACAAGAATATGATGGCGTGAAAAGAAACCATGTAAATCTTTGAAATGAAGTTTACACAAGAGAAGTAAAAAGGTCATTTGTGTGCAGGAATAGTTATATGGTTCAGGGTTACCGTGGCGAGCTGGCAGAAATGTTAGCATGCCAGGTGAAATGCTCATCGATATTTCGTCTGTCTTTGTGTTCTAAGTTCAAATTCCACGCGGTTGACTTTGCCTTTCATTCTTTCAGGGTTAATAAATTAAGTACCAGTTGTGTAATCGACTGCCCCCAAACCCAAAAATCTTTTGGGCCTTGTGCCTAGAGGAGAAAAGCATATATGGTTCAGGGTTCGGTCTTACCATATAGAACCTTAGGTAAGTTTCTTTGACCTTAACCTTCAGTTGTCCAATACTTTGTGAATGAATTTTGGTAAATGCAAAATTGTCTCATTAAAGAGGCTTTTGTCTTTTACTAATTTTAGTCATTAGATTGTGATCGTGCTGGGGCATTGCCTTGAAGAACTTTCAGTTGAATGAATTGACCCCGGTACTTATTATTATCTTTTAAGCATGATATTTAATCTATCAGTCAATTTTGCCAAAACACTAAGTTACAAGGACATAAAGACATCATCACCAGTTGTCAAGCAGTAGTGGGAGACAAACACAAATGCAAAGACACACACATGCACACCACAAATATATATATGTGTGTGTGTGTTTATATGACTGGCTTCTTTTAGTTTCCATCTGCCAAATTCTCTCACAAGGCTTTGGTTCGCCCAAGGTCTATAGTAGAAAACATTCCCCCAAAGTGCCATGCAGTGGAACTGAACCCAGAAGCATGTGGTTGGAAAGTAAACTTCTTACCACACAGCCACACCTTAGTCAGGTTTCTCACTTTGTTCACCTGTCATCATCAAACTGGAGCTAACTATGAAATCTCACATGTCCTTTGAAGTTTACAGAACAATTATATCAACATATAATAACAACACTGTAATGTAATCAATTATATTTACATAGGTATAACCAGAGTAGAAGCCCAAAAAAATATCAACATAGAACAGATAATATAACCAATCACTAAATCCAGCTGAAACTATAATCAAAATATCTTCAAATATATGGCAATAACCTGCACTAGTTTTAGTGGCACATATACTAAAATTGGAATGATACAGAGAAGATTAGCATAATTCCTGCACAAGAAAGGTACACAAGTTTGTGAAGCATTCCATATTTATTTTCATAGGCATAAGGATGGTTGTGTGGAAAAAAATGTCTGTTTCTTAACCACACAGTTTTAGGTTCAGTTCCATACACCTTGTTGGCACTCCGTCGCTTACGACGTCGAGGGTTCCAGTTGATCCGATCAACGGAACAGCCTGCTCGTGAAATTAATGTGCAAGTGGCTGAGCACTCCACAGACACGTGTACCCTTAACATAGTTCTCGGGGATATTCAGCGTGACACAGAGTGTGACAAGGCTGACCCTTTGAATTACAGGCACAACAGAAACAGGAAGTAAGAGTGAGAGAAAGTTGTGGTGAAAGAGTACAGCAGGGTTCGCCACCATCCCCTGCCGGGGCCTCTTTGAGCTTTAGGTGTTTTTGCTCAATAAACACTCACAACGCCTGGTCTGGGAATCGAAACTGCGATCCTATGACCGCGAGTCCGCTGCCCTAACTACTGGGCCATTGTGCCTCCACTCCATACACATACACAGTGTCAAACACACACACACATATACAGTTGACATCATGAGAATTTTATAAACTTTCAAGAGAACATGGAATAATTGTTTTGGAACAGTGGATCTTGAAGCATATCACATAAAGCTATAAATAATAGTAAGTACACATTGGGTTGAAAAACCCTTTGAGCTAGAAAGAGTTGAAGGTTGTGTGTGTGTGTGTGTGTGTGTGTGTACTCACATACAAGAAGGTGTTCTTCCAAGAAAACTCAAATAAGCAGAGTTAAATGCCATGCTTAAGGATATAACACTGAAACAAAATTAAGATCTGAACGTGCAATTAGGCATTCAGTCCCTTAACATCACAGCTCACTCAGCAAATATCTCTCTTGACTACATCATCAACATTGTCATCATTTTACATTTGGTTTTTTTCCAAGTTATTATGGGTTGGACAAGTTTCTCACTCTCTCACTACTCATCATCTGACCTTCATCATCTGGCATACCCACACAGTGTTAACGAGCACCAGTTATTTTGACGCTTTGACTGTCATGTTTCTTTCTTCTAAAGTATGTGGTTTCTGTCCCCTGTCACAGACTTCTTCACAATGTGGAGTGGGTGTAATTTATCTTACCACCAACATTAGAACGTTTGTCTGCAACAGGGTTCAAGAATTTACTCTACCTTAACACATATATATTACTGAAAATACCACCATTGGCCTCAATATTGTGTTCACAGCATAAGTTTACTAAAAGTTATTTTCTCTGGTTCAGGATTATAAATTATTTACTTACAAAATCTTGGGAAATTTGTTCCAGACATTCAAATTAACATAAAATTAGACTATTTTGTTAAATTCCATAGAGGAATTTTTATTTGAATCGCAAAAAAACAAAACTGTAAATGAATGTCATTTATATGATTGAATAGAATTATTCCATATATAGATACAAATGCACATTTACATACATATACATACGCACATATACATACATGCATATACACATGTACAGACAGATA
>NC_068986.1:73772418-73774918 GCF_001194135.2 Octopus bimaculoides | reverse complement strand
ACTCTTCCTCAGAAAGTGAAAAGCGCACATAAAACGCAACTACAGAGGTACTACTGAGCCAGTAGTATAGATTGAAGCATCTATGTTAACTGACATTATGATTATTATGTAAAGAGTTAGGTGCAGAATATAAAAAAATGACTAATGTGTTCAAAACTCTAATAGAAAATATTATAATGTCTCCAGTGTGCTCAACTACAAGTCTAACTTCAGCTGTTCTGAATGGTTGTATTCCATAAATTTGTCAGGTCTTTCTAAAATATAATCTATTCACCTTACAAGCAGGTGAGAATCATAGCTGAGGTCAGCTAATAGCAGTTATTCAGAAATTAGTTTACAGGCATTTATAGTTCAATGGAGTAGACTAGGGATTAATCCTGCAGTTATTTTGAGGTGTGAGTACGAGAGTGGTGAGAAAGAGATAGAGAGAGAGGATGTGCTCACAGGGACAGGAGTACAGTAACGTAGTAAAACATTTCTCTTCATAATCACATGGTTCTGGGTTTAATCTCACTGCATGGCAACTTTGGCATGTATCCTTTATCATAACCTTAGTCTGACCAAAGTTTTGTGTGTGTGTTGAAATTTAAAGGATGTTTAAATATATAATGTGTATACATCGGTATGGGATAAACAAGATCGTCCTGTTAAACAAATATGTTGTGTAATTTAGTTCTGTTTGTGTTAAATCCCTTTTATCCCTTACAACATTGACAAAATACATATCAGTGAAATTATCACATTCTATGTAATAATTTAAAAGTCACTGAAGGAGGCACACCAGCCTAGCCATAACCAATTGAATGGAAGCAATAAAGAAGAAAATATTCATAGTAGAAAATGCACGTAGAAAGAGGAGTCAATATAGTTATATGTTAATGTCAGTGTGAGTGTGTATTTGGGAATGTGTATACGTGTGTTTAAATGGTGTATATGTGTGAACATGTGTATCATCATCATCATCGTTTAACGTCCGCTTTCCATGCTAGCAGGGGTTGGACGATTTGACTGAGGACTGGTGAAACCGGATGGCAACACCAGGCTCCAATCTAATTTGGCAGAGTTTCTACAGCTGGATGCCCTCTGGCCGTATAGCCTTTTTTGTTTATTTTCACTGTTTCATTTTCCTGTCTTGTTTTCTGTCTGCCACTACATTCCTCCATGGTACAAATTTAATTTGTGGTCCGTGGGAAGAGCCATTCTAACGATGTGTCCTTCCCTAACTCTTCGAAATGCTTAGTTTTAGAATGGTGGCAGCTGACGAAGGAAATGTTCTCTATGTGGCCTGTGTGTTTTCTGTACTCTGTTTATCATTTTGTCCACTTTTTTTTTGCAACATCCTGTACCCAGATATGCATCTATATATACATGTAGATGTAGGTATGTACATACATGTACGTATATATGCATATACTCATTTATTATTTGTATTATATATATACATATGAGAGACAACTACAGGAAATACTCTTAGATAAAGCTTAGCCAATATACTAAGACACTGACCTATAGAAAGCCTTTGACAGGGTACCACACTCTGTACTCTACTAATGGTTATGCAGTAAACTCAGTGTAGATGAATTTCTAAGGAGAGTCATGCAAACCATGTACAGCAAAGTGAGAGTTACAATGAACTTATCAAAGAATTTAGAGTACAGGCAAGTATCCATCAGGGCTCAGTTCTCAGCTCACTACAGTTTACAGTCATGGCCAAAAGCTTGGAACATTTTTTTAAGAATTAAAATTGTTACGCCCAAGTTCAATTCAATTCAGATATATAGAACAATGTATATATTTGGGCATTTAATATAAAAATTTGAATTTTCAGACCTATGTTCCAAACTTTTGACTAAGTAATAATATATTGCAAATTGAATATAACCTTGGGTATTTAATATAAAAATTCGAATTTTCAGACTGATGTTCCAAACTTACGGCCACAACTGTATTATAGTTCTCCAAGCCATATCAAAGGAGTTTAAGACTAGCTCTCAGTAGGACCTCCAGTATGCTAATAACCTAACTCTCGGAGTTGAATCTGAAACTTTATAGAAGTAATTCCAAATCAAAAAGCAAAGCCTAGAATGGAGAAGTCTTGAAGTATATCTAGCTTGGACAATTGTATTAATTAACATGATAGAAGACAGGAATCAATTGCTTTCTAAGCAATGCCCATGCTTGATATACAAATAAGGAGTAGGCAGGAATTTTATACTGAGAGACAAATGTGCAGTGAGATTACAGCAGACTGACAGACAAGATTTCTTTTACTTTTCTTTTATTTGTTTCAGTCATTAGACTGTGGCCACACTGGGGCACCACTTTTAAGAATTTTTGTCAAATGAATCAAAACCAGTACTTAAGTTTTTTGGGTTTTTTTTTTCTTTGAGACTGATGCTTATTCTATTTTTTTGCCAAACCATTAAGTTACAGGGACATAAATAAACCAACAGTGGTTGTCAAACAGTGGTGGTGGGGGGAAACAAACACATATACACAC
>NC_068986.1:73764918-73769918 GCF_001194135.2 Octopus bimaculoides | reverse complement strand
TGCGTATATCTCAATAAACCATGTCCAACACATGCAAGCATGGAAACATGAACATTAATCTGATGATGATGGTAATGACAATGATGAATATACATATGAATAAGTGTACACAAGCAAACCTATCAACACACACACAAACACTCGTAAATATAGATATATAAAAATATACAACTATATTTTCATATAGTTATATCTCTTTTTTTACTCTTTTACTTGTTTCAGTCATTTGACTGCAGCCTTGCTGGGGCACCGCCTTTAGCCGAAGAAATCAACCCCAGGACTTATTCTTTGTAAGCCTAGTACTTATTCTATCGGTGTCTTTTGTCGAACTGCTAAGTTACGGGGATGTAAACACACCAGCATCAGTTGTCAAGCAATGTCGAGGGACAAACACAGACACACAAACACACACACACACACACATACACATATATATGACGGGCTTATTTCAGACATGCACACACTGGTCTTTCCTGTCAGAGAGAGATGAATGTATTAGACCAACCTGAATGCCTACTGGACCTACTCTTCATTACAGGAATACCTGAAATATTTACACAAAAACAGACACCAGGGGCTCTGAGACCAGATAATTCTTAGCTTAAAAGTGTTTAACCAAGAGGCAAGGAATCAAGAGAGGGATCAGTATGAATCAAAAGAAAATGGTGAATGCTTTAGTGAAGAAAACGGATTGGTCATTTAAAAAAAGAAAGGCTTTAGTTTTCATAAAGTCTGCTTCTTTCTCCGTAGAAACCTACTGCAAGAGCTACCATTGGAACTTTAGCCTCTACTGACATACATCAAAAGCAAAAACAAAGTACCTACTGAATTTAATTTATTCAATGGAAACCTTCCAATGTGGCTGCAGTCCAATGACTTAAACAAGCAAAAGATAAAAGATAAAAGCTAGTTTTATGAACTGAGAGTGATTCTTCAAATCATCATCATCATCATTTGACACCCATTGTCCATGCTGGCATAGGTTGGACGTTTTGACCAGGGCTGGTAAGCTGGAAGGCTGCACCAGAGTCGTCTGATTTGGCATGGTTTCTATGGTTAGATGATCTTCCTAACTCCAACCACTCCAAGAGTGTAATGGGTGTTTTTACATGCCACCAGCACAGGTACCAGTTGCCTGACACCAGTATCTGCCACCACTACGATTTCACTTGGTTTGATGGATCTTCTACTCAAGCACAGCATATTGCCAAAGGTCTTGGTCATTTGTCATTGCCTCTGTGAGGCCCAATGCTCAAAAGGTGTTTTTTATGTACCGCCAGCATTAGTCTTAGTTACATGACACCAGCATCAGCCATACTGCCTCTGTGAGACCATAATCTACTATTATGAAGACCACCACACTGTTAAATTCTTCTCATTCCTAATTGTTCCTAAAAAGGTTAATCTCTAACACTTCAGTTTTTACATTAAATGCATAAGTATTACTCATAATCTCAACTTTCTAATCTACAAACTGACCACAAGCTGAGAAATGAGGAATGAGACATACAGAAAGTGACAAAGAAAGAGAGAGAGAGAGGGGGATAAGGATGAGTTTAACTTGAGTTCTTTAGTTTTTAATTATCGATTAGCTCACATCTCTGATTGATTATGCTATGATATTTACAGGTATGATGCAAAATATACAGCTTCAAAGTGTACTGTCAGCCTACCAACTGGAACACATGTGCATGCATGTGAATGCATGCATATGCAATTATGTGTGAAGGAATTCATACATATGACATAAAACGCTCAACAGATGTGTTGAAGTAGCTTCTTGCTAGGCATCGCCTATTTGCCAATTTTATACATAGGAATTGTATCTGCAGATCTATCACTGATATAAAGCAAAAGCTAAACAATATCTTTTATCTTTACATGTTTCAGTGATTGGATTGCAGTGATTGAAGGGTTTTCATCAAACCAATCAACTCAAGTACTTTTTTTTTTTAATACCTGATAATTATTCTGTCAGTCTATTTTGTTGAACTGTTAAATCATGGGCAATACAAACAAGCTAACACTAGTTCTCAAGCAGAAATGAGGTATAAACAAAAATATAAAAAACTCACAGGCTTAGAAATATATACATATGTACATATATATATATATATATATATATATATATATATATATATTTGTTGTTGTTAAAAATTAAGTACTTGGTTCAATTCATTCGACTAAAAATTCAAGGTGGTGCCCTAGCATGGTCGCAGTCTAATGAATGAAACAGGTAAAGGATAAAAGATACATTACACATAGTGGCAGGAAAACTGTGACTGGTGAAGTGTCATCCAGATACTGACTAAAAGTCTATGATTCATGTCTTGTTACTGGTGTTATACAGTGTGTCCTCTGCAAAAATAATTAACTGTTAATAAAGCTAGGAATAATCACTTTTCTAGATCAAGGTCCCCAACTATTGGGCTGCAAATGAACCAAGCCAAAGATAAGAAAGAATAAATGTTACAATTTTAATTCAGTTTTATTGACTAGGAGTGGCTGTGTGGTAAGTAGCTTGCTTACCAGCCACATGATTCCAGGTTTAGTCCCACTGCATGGCACCTTGAGCAAGTGTCTTCTACTATAGCCTCAGGCCTACCAAAGCCTTGTGAGTGGATTTGGTAGGAAAAAAAAACTGAAAGAAACCCATCGTATATGTATGTGTGTGCCTGTGTTTGTACCCCACATCATCGCTTGACAACCGATGCTGGTGCGTTCGCGTCCACATATCTTAGTGGCTTGACAAAAGAGACCGATAGAATAAATACTAGGCCTACAGAGAACAAATTCTGCGGTCAATTTGCTCAACTAAAAGTGGTATCTAGCATGGCCACAGTCAAAATGACTGAAACAAATAAAAGAATATCATAGTTTGCAAGGTGATTTTGTATTATATGTAATGCAAGAGACCTTTTCTGCACTCAATACTACTCCCCTTAATTGAGTGGGAGGTTTGGTCTTGTCCTGCAAGTTACTTGGGGTGAGGTGGGGGGAGGTCTATACTGTTGCTGATGTCACATCACATAAACATCACCCAGTACACTCTGTAAGGTGGGTGGCATTAGGAAGGGTACTCTGCCATTATATGAAAGAAAATAACATACCAAAACAGAGACAGCAGAGCTGGGTGCCACTTCCTGTTAAACCATCCAACCCACGTCAGCATGGAACATGGATGTTAAATGTTGATGGTGATGATGACGACGACGACGACGACGACGATAATGTAATAATTAAATTATGTATTATGCAATTTATTTTATTTTTGTTATGTTTCATAACCTGGGATATAAGAAAACTGTCTTGCATGAAACCAGTCCATGGTGCAAAAAAATAAATAAATAAATAAACTGGGGACTGCTGTTTTAGATTACCAATGTAGGCAGCAGGAGCACTATAAAACTGCCAAGTGTTTTGCAAGCTTTCAGAACCAGGCCCAAACACTTCAACAAATAACACGAGAGAAAGAAAGAAAGAAAAAAGATGGAAACAATAGAGAAAATAATAGATCTGTTTCTATTTCCTGGTAGGAAGCATTGACTATAAAATACAATATTACTGAGAAAGAGAGATTATTTATAGCAATGTTCTGTTTAGTCATAATTTTCTCTTTGTATTCTTAGAAGTGATCACTTTAGCAAACTTTTACTGCTAACTTCTATCACAATACTAGCTTAATTAACATATGATAACAATGTCTCATTATTCCGGTAGTAATTATATGAACCCATTATATATATTATATATACAGTAACTGATACACTATAATATGTATATCACATACATATATACACATGCATCTCATTATTCCTTTAAGCGAGATTACACAAGTAAACGACTCCATATCGCTCCATGTACAAATCAATACTTCATTGTAACTGATATCGGTTGTAATATGTAACAACATAATCATACATAACCATGTCAAAAGTTATTATATACAACAGCACCATATCACACCTCATTAGGATATCAGCTGTTACACAATATCCCTAAACACAATCTCTTTATACTCTAAGCTATTATACAATCATATCCACACTCTTACCCCACCCCTAATTATTTCATAACTCCTTCTGTAAAATACAGATAATATTTCCTCTCTAATTTTTCCATTGACATCAAAACATCATTGTTAGTCTTTTCATTTGATTTCTTCTTTCATTATCTCAATTAAAACCTATCATGAAACTATTGATTAAACTAACACAGTTTTCTTTGAATGAATGTTATGTTCCAAGCCACAACAAAAGAACAAAAAAAAGTAAAATAAAATAAATGATATGAAATAGAATCTGTCTCAACTTGATTTGCTTAATTTTTATGATTTAGTGAAAATAAATTTCTTTCTTCTCATCCTTAAGAAAAAATAAAAATAATAATAATAATAATAATAATAATAACAATATCAAAAATAAAAACAATAAAATTGAAAATGACAGATAAAATTATTAATGATAAGGATAATAATAAAATAATAATACTAATAATTTCTTTTAACAATAATAAATGATAATAAACAATAATATCATCACAAAATTTAAATAAAAAGCTTCTAAGATACACTTGTTAAGAATATTTATATTTTTTCTTCACTACAAATGCAAAGAATAATAATAACAATAATAATAATAATGATGATAATAAAAATAATAATAATAATAATAATGATAATAATAATAATAATAATAATAATATTAATAATAATCATAATAATAAGATCCCTGATGTTGTAGGTGTTCTAAGAATGATCAAAGAAGGCAGTGACAAATTCTTTGACCAGATCCCTGAGGAAACAAACAATCTATGAGACTCAAATGTTGTGTTGACATCAACCACCCACATTTTTGGGAACTTCCTCTCCATCTAATATATATGTGCCTTAGGGCTCCGTTTGAGACCTGGCCAGAAGATGAAATAAAATGCAAATCATTTAGATAATAATAATAAAAATAATAATAATAATAATAATAATAATAATAATAATAATAATA
>NC_068986.1:73762808-73764814 GCF_001194135.2 Octopus bimaculoides | reverse complement strand
ACAAATACATAACAAAAATACCAGGACTTACAAATATATATAACATACAGAAAATTGCACTACTGGGCACTGCACACATCCTACGCAAAACACTTTCAATACGGTAACCATAAGATCATCACAGCAAACCACAGCACATACCCAAGGCACACAGAGCTGTGCTCGGTAGTGAAGTGAAAGCACGTTATAAAAATAAAACTACTGAATAATAATAATAATAAGAAGAAGAACGACAACAACAACAACAACAACAATAATAATAATAATAATAATAATGATGATGATTAGTGACAGGAGCTCAAAAAGGTAGAAAAAATATGAAATTTTCTCTTGGAATTATAAAGAAAGGAAAGATAGAGTGATTGTGAGGAATTACAAAGGAAGTGGAGAAGAAGCATTATAAAATATATGGAAGGACATACATACTAAGCATGGAAAACAGACATATGATGATGATGATGATGATGATGATGATGATGATATAGTACATCTAATTCTTTTTTGGAGCTATTCAAAAGATGTCTGTTCACCACAATTAATAGTAACTGTTTTTAGCATAAGCACAGGACCTAAATTTCAGGGAAAAGTATTAAGTCAGTACCACCAGCCTCTGTACTTGACTGTGACTTTGTTTTATTGACCCCAAAGTGATGAAAGGCAAAAATGATCCTGATAGAATTTGAACATAAAATGCCATCCATAAGAAACACTACAAAGCATTTTGTTTGATGCATTGTTCCATAAATAGCAACGCCAAAGAGGCTAAAAAATACTATCATAGAATTGAGACACATAATGTGGACCTGGAGAAAAGTACCATCTTGTACTTCACAATAAGCTGAAAAAAATTTCTTGAGATCTGGGGAGACTTGTTGTCACTAAACTTCAGGATAACGTCTCTGATAACTAAATAAGCATCTGCCAAATCAGATTGGAACCTGGTGTAGTCATCTGGTTCACCAGTCCTCAGTCAAATCGTCCAACCCATGCTAGCATGGAAAGTGGACGTTAAACGATGATGATGATGATCATGATGATAAATTCTATCCAATTTTGGCACAGGATCAGCAATTTTAAAGGAGGGGGACAAGTTAATTACTTCAACCCTAGTATTTGGCTGGAACTTATTTTATTGACTCCAAAAGGATAACAAATTCAACCTGGGCAGAATTTGAACTTGGAATGCAATGAATTGAAAGAAATACAGTAAAGCATTTATGTTCCAACAATTCTTCCAGCTCATTGCCTCGGGATATATATAATTATAAGGATGATGAGGAGAGTGACAATGATGATGGCAACACTAAGTTCTGACAGGTGCCCAAGGTTTCAAATCATATTATATTTATATATAAGTATATATATGCTTTCAGTGCGAATGGCTTTGTTATACGGCACCGTATTTTACAATCTTGTAAATAATAATAATGGTATTTTTACATAAGCTTAAAGCTTATGGCCATCACTGTGCGATGACTAAGGAAAATACTCTAATAATGGGACATATAAGCCCTTGACAGAAAAAAGAAGGCTTTCCTATCCATGTGGGACACGAACCCACATCCCTTTGTTAACGTGACTAAGTGTGTTCCTATATATATATCAGACCTAGTGCTTTAACTGGTACTATATTTTATCAATACCCATAAAGCGGGTGTTAATAAAATACCACAAAGGCACACAAACATTATCACAAATAATGGTTCTTTTAACATGTTGTTCATCATATTGTTTGTTGCATTTTCTAATTAGTTAAAAAATGTAGAATGAACCAAGTGTGAGGACTTCTTTCATTTTCCCCTCCCCTTCATTTAGATGTTTACATTATGGTAAAATAAAATATAATTTAAATCAAAAATTAAAAACATACATACATATACAAAAACTAATTTTAAATCAAAAATTAAAAATATTCATGCAAATATAAAAAAACTAACGATATAAAATAATAAACACACATTAACATGCATACACACACACACACACACACACACACACACACACAG
>NC_068986.1:73759940-73762798 GCF_001194135.2 Octopus bimaculoides | reverse complement strand
CACACACACACACACACACACACACACACACACACACACAGAGGCAGTGTAAAAGAATAAAATAAATGTTGTGAGATTGATATCATTTATGAAATATGAAGAGAAAAATAATGAATGTTAAAATGACCAACAACAATAATAACAACAGCAAGTGGTGACAGTTTAACAGTTAAATCTATAGAGAAGGAGGGGGAGGAAGCTAAAGTGATGGTGTTGGGTTAAACAAAATAATATGAAAATATTTACAATGATAAAAAAAAGTGTGTGGAAAACGAGGATTGTTTGTAGCGGAGGAATTAGAAAAATTGGAGAAAGATAGAAAGCCGAATGGGTAGGAGAGGGGAGAGTAAAAAGGGATGAGAATGAAAAAAATAAAAGGAAAATAAATGAAGAGAAAAGAGATGAGTCGGGAAGGAGGGAGGGTGAAGGACTGACGTAAGAGCTGCAACTGGGGTTAGGGTCAGGGTTAGAGCTGTAGTTATGAGATAAGTGTAAAATGGCAGATGATTGGGTTAGAGACAGAGGGAGGAGTGGACAACAATTGCCACACTACAAGAAGGAAGAGGAGGAAGGGGAGGAGGACAACAACAGCAGCAACAGTTACCTCAGTACAAGAGGAAGGAAGGGGGTGATAATCAATAAAATGCATTAAAGCACATTTATAATCATAATGATATTATAATCAAAGTGAAGTGTTTCTAATTAGGGAGAGCAATGTGGCGGGTGGGTGAAGAGTGGGTAAGAGAGGGAGGAATCAGGGAGCATCTCGGACGGAGGGAGATGAAACAGGGGTTAATTATAGGAACTGGAAGGTCAAAAAAGAAGGATTGGGAGAATGTGGAAGCAGTGATAGTAAAATAGTGATAATGGCTGTAAAGGAGAACAAAGCAAGAGAAGGGGGGGGATTTGGCGAAGTGGGATTTTAATTTTGTGATAGGCAGCACTACAACCACCAGGACAATGATGTGAAGAAGGAAGAGGAGAACTTGAAATTAATGATTTCTGATACAGACACAAAGAAACAAAATGTTTTGGCATGTAGTCAATTTAATCGACCCTAGTAGATGACTGATACTTTTATCAAACATTGAAAGACAAAGTCAAAATTTACAGGGTTTGAACATATAAAAGGTGGGTGTAAATAAACACTAAAGACATTCTACCCAATACTCTGCCATTCTTCCGAGTGTTCTACCATTTTAGCCAACGTTTTACCATTCTACCTAATGTTCTATCAATATGACCAATATTCCACCATTTTACCCAACACTACTATTTTATCCATTGTTCTACCATTCTGTCCATTCTTTTATTATTTTTGTTAATGCTCAACCTTTCTACTAAATGTTCTACCATTTTATCCAATATTCTGTGATTTTATCCATGTTCTACTATTCTACCCAACGTTCTACCATTTTGACCAATTTCCTAATATTTTAACCAATTCTGTATGATTCTCCATCATTCTACATAACGTTGACATTTTAGTCAATACTCTATCACTCTACCATACCATACCATTCTACATAGTGTTCAGCTATTCTATCCAATGTGATAACATCCTACCCATTGTTCTATCATTCTGTGCAATGCATCACCATTCTATCTAATGTTCTATCATTCTACACTATGCTCTACCATTTTCTCCAATTCTGCTATCCAGTGCACTCAAGTTGTCTGAAATACTGAGTGAACCAATCACAAATGCACTCCCTGCATCCTTCTAGCCAACTGCTTCTCTGCTTTTTTTCTACGATTAGTTTAGTAAGACTCAGTGTGGACCTTGAGAGAGAAATCCAAGCACAGAACAACTAAGATCAACAAGTATCCCAAGTTTCATTGAGACTTCAATCATATCAATTAATCAAAGCTTACACAGTTGTCAAAAGTCAATTTTCTCAGTTAATTCTCTTCTCAAACATAGAAGAGTTGTTGTTTCATATAGGTATGGGATACCATCTACAAATGTATACCATCTATATATATTTATGAATACTGTCTATAGATGGTGTTCATGTATATGTGTTGGGATTTCTTTCCCAAGGTCCACAGTGGGTTCTCATTATGCTTGCTATAGAATGGAAGCAGAAAGGCAATTCATTTGAAGGAAGCAAGGTGTGAGTTTCTGGTTGGTTCACTCAATATTTCAAAGAACTTGAGTGTGGTGGATAGCAGAATTGGAAAGAATGGTGATGCATTGCACAGAATGGTAAAACATTATATATAAATGTGTGTGTGTGTGTGTGTGTGTGTGTGTATATGTTGTGTGTGTGTGCATATGTTGTGTGTATGTTGTGTGTGTGTGTGTATGTACACCTTATGTACACCATCAATACATTATGTAAGTATTATATATAATTCATGAACAGAGCTTGAAAGATTGCTTTAAGATTCATGGTGCATTTTCTAAATATTCCTATTCAAGTATTATAATAGCATGAAACTATTAGTAGCTCTTTTGGTTGTATATTTAATTTGATATATATATATATATATATATATACACACACACACACTTAAACTTGATGTGGTGTGCAGAAATGTGTGTTGTGATCTATCATTAAAGCTTATTGACTTTTGTCCCTGTGTTACATTATTATAGTCCTAAGCAGAAAGGAGTTCCACATGTATTCCCATAACCAGAGATACCATGAAATACAATAACATGTAGTAGCCAAACGAAAGCATAGGAACTCTTAAACAAGTGTTATGAGGTTTTTCACTCAAAATACACTAAACAAATAGATAGATAGATACACACACACACACACATATAGATGCACTTATGCAGATAAACAAATTATATATATAACAGCTTGGGTCTGATATACAAATATATATATATATATATATATATA
>NC_068986.1:73757677-73759930 GCF_001194135.2 Octopus bimaculoides | reverse complement strand
TGAACAGGAACGTGAAATTTCGAGTAACAGTCTTTTGTTATATTTCTGCTGCTTTTAAATAAGGTACACCCCCCCCACACACACACACACACACATACATGTAAATAGAAAGAAAGCAAAGACTGAAGGTTTTCAAACAATGAATATTTAAGCATGAATAGATATTTACATATTAATAGATCAAACTTACACAGACAACATACAACAGTGAAAATTAAAGGGAAGGAGGTAAGATGTTACAAGCCCAAAAGCTGTTTCTGAGGTGCTCAGAGATTCATCATAATGTTGGTAGATATAGATCACCATTGGGAAGCAAATAAACATTGGATAAATCGAGCCTCCATCATCAGGGTACAAAGATCTTACATTTCAGACCACGACGCAGAGTAGCTCCCAATTTAATCTGTAATTGTATTGCTCTTGTTGTCTGTGAATGGCTGAATACCCAATTCCCTGGGAGATGGATAGGTCATCATGGTCTCCATGAATGGCCAGCCAGGAGTCCCGACCTAACACTCTATGAGTTCTTTCTCTGGGGTTGGTTAAAGGAACAAGTCTACTGTACCAAACCAAAGACTTCAGAAGAACTTAAAGCGCGAATATGAGAAGTTATGTCTTCTTCCATCCTACAAGAGTTTCTGGTGAAATCAGTTGACACAATTCCTGGACAACTCAAGAAGCTGGTAGCAACATATGGAATCTATATCAGATTTTAAATAAAGCCTCATATTAAAATTTCGTTTTTGTAGTTGGTTTGCAAGATTCTTTATGTGAATTCGTGTGTTAAAGCATATTTTATTGTCTGGGGAGAATCATTCTCTTAGTGCCTTATTAATTTAACACACTCACTGGTTCGATTTCCACTCATTTATTTACTTATTTATTAAATTAGTGGAAACTGGACTGGTGAGTGTGTTAAATTAATAAGGTACTAAGAGAATGACTCTCCCCAGACACAATAAAATTCATCCTGAAAGCTTTCTTGCCATATCCATTTTTCTGTAAAAATTACAACTAATAGATAATTTACAAGTATTTTAAAATACAGAGTTACTTTTCAATCACCTTGTACAGACAGACAGGTAGATTCAGCAGGTAGGATTCAACAGACCAAGGATTCAGGCCAAGTTTTCAGTTTGAGGTTGACTTTTTCATGCTTTTCTTCAAAACCCTACTATTCCTTCTCTGACTAAGCAGTTAAAATGCTCAGACATTAACTGGCCTCAAATTTCATCTTGAGTCATGGTCTTCAAAATATGTTATTTATTGCAGTTAGACTGGTATTGGAACATAACCTTTTATAAAAATTTATAGAGATGAGAAGAAACTGGAGTATAAAAGTCTTCTTTCATTCTCATCCGTTGTGTTAACCTCAGTAATAGATTTTTTAAAACACTATTATGGACATAATCCAAAGGAAAGTAAGAAATTTAGAGTTACTGGACCAAGATTTCCCTTAAGATGGTACCAGTCAACCAACTTAAATATAGCAATCTGTAAATCTAGGTTTGCAACTGGACATATTTATGTTTAAGAGTGAAACCAATGAAATGTATAAGGATTCTATGATGGAGAGAGGGGATGATGATGAGAGAGAGGAGGAGGAGGAAAGACAAAGAGAGACAGGCAAGCAGAGGAGGAGGGGGAAAGACAAAGTGAGGAAGGTAATATATATTCTTATTTCTCCTAACCATGTCAACAGTAAATAAAGAATATGCTTTAAATGGTGCAGAGTACAAACACTACAGATTGTCTAAATAAGTCGCAATTCAGTTACTGAGGAAGTTTTAAAATAGTACATCTGTGAAAAGCATATGCAATTTTCGTATTTTATAGCCAACTTATCCCACTTAAGCAATACTTTAAAGCTAAGCAAAGCAGCAACTGGCTGAAAGAAGTTGAAGCATTTAATTGTAATTCACCCTAACCCTACTAACTTTGGTTTAAAAAAGCCTACAATCTAACAAACAAAGATATTAATAATTCTAAATTTGTAAAGAGATTTGTAAAGCCATATAAAACAATTATTTCCTTGCAAAAAACAAAAAAATGGAAGTATCAATTTTCTGTAATTACTCTTTTACTTGTTTCAGTCATTTGACTGTGGCCATGCTGGAGCACCGCCTTTAGTCAAGCAAATCGACCCCAGGACTTATTCTTTGGAAGCCTAGTACTTATTCTATCGGTCTCTTTTGCCGAACCGCTAAGTTACAGGGACGTAAACACACCACCATTGGTTGTCAAGCGATGGTG
>NC_068986.1:73734071-73757667 GCF_001194135.2 Octopus bimaculoides | reverse complement strand
TTCTATCGGTCTCTTTTGCCGAACCGCTAAGTTACAGGGACGTAAACACACCACCATTGGTTGTCAAGCGATGGTGGAGGGACAAACACAGACACACAAACATATACACACACATACATATACATATATATACATATATACGACGGGCTTCTTTCAGTTTCCGTCTACCAAATCCACTCACACAGCCACTCCTACGCCTATTCATTTCCTTTTAAAATAATATTCTCTCTGAAATTTGGTTATTTGAATATGTTTCTGCAGAAAACTTCAAAATATTAGTATCTTTTTTTTTTTTGTCTTTACACACTTGTAAAAATGCTGATAAATGGAATAAACTACCCATATCACTTGTTAGCTGTAGTCAGGACACTACACCTTTCAGAACTTCCATGCTTCCTGAAATTCACTAACAGTGCACCAGATGCCCCAGCCCCCACTTCATTTTTTTTCTTAAACGACTCACTTCCTATCCATTATTCAATGTACTGTTCATGCACTTTTGGTTACTTTTTCTGATGAGCTGTAGTGCACCTGAGCTCTGTATGCAATAACTTCATCATTATTATGAAAACAATTCCATCGACTTATTCTTATATTTCGGGAAAGGCATTTGTATTTTTAATTTTTTTTGCCAAATAAACACACACACTATATATTCGTTCTTCATTCACTTATAATTGTTCTTATTTTATCTTTTATGTCCATTGTCTGGAAATCTTTCCTCACACATTTGTGACTTCTTCAGTGTCCCTTTCCATCCATGTGTATCCTCCTGCTCCGCCTAGTCCATTCTCTGGTTTACTATAATTCCATCTACTGATTTGTTATAATGATTGCAGCATAAAAAGATACATTTTAGCTATTTAAAAGCACACAAAACCTGTTAACTTCACTTAAACATTTATTATTTGGTGTGAAGTTAACAAATTTTGTGTGTTTTTGAATGGCTAAAATGTATCTTTTTATGCTGCAGTCATTACAGTAAATCAGTAAATGGAACTATAGTAAATCAGAGAATGGACTAAGCCACAGAAGGAGACACATGGATGGAAAGGGTTACTGAAGAGGTCACAGATGTGTAACAAAAGTTTCTGAATGGCTAATATTGTCTTCTACACTGCAATTGTTTCAGATTCAACAGAAGGTTTCAGATCAAATCCTTTGCCTGACAAGTTCACCTCTTAACTGTTGTTTAGCTGTTGTTTATCTTTTAACTTTTACTTGCTTCAATCATTAGACTGTAGCCATGCTGGAACACCTCCCTGAAGAACATTTAGTCGGATGAATTGACACCAGTACTTTTCCTTTTTTGTTTTTTAAAGCCTGATACTTATTCTTTACACACTAACACTGGTTGCCAAGTGGTGATGGTGGCAGTGGGACAAACACAGACACAACAACACACACACACACGTGCGCGTGTGTGTGTGTGTGCATATTCTTTTATTCTTTTCCTTGTGTCAATCATTTGACCGAGACCATGCTGGAGAGCCTAGTACTTATTCTATCAGTCTCTTTTGCTGAACAGACACAAAGACACACACACAGATATATACAAATATACAATGGGCTTCTTTCAGTTTCCATCTACCAAATCTACTCACAAGGCTTTAATTGTCCTGAGGCTACAATAGAAGGCACTTACCCGAGGTGCCATGCAGTGGGACTGAACAAAGTTCAGTCCCAAGTTTCTTACCACACTGCCACACCTGTGCCTATTACAACATTATGTGGTTAAAACTATATACACAGCATTATGTGGTTAAAACTGTATATACAGCATTATGTGGTTAAATTATATATATACAGCATTATGTGGTTAAAACTGTATATACAACTTAATAGATAAAAAACTGTGTATACATTCAGCATTGTATACTCAACTCTGTACTGAAAAATGCATATACAAATCTGTGAATTTAAAACTATTTAAATCCGTGTGTACAAAAATTATCTATTTAAAATTGTGTATAAACAAAACTGTGTGCACAAATCTGTGCATTCTAAAATCAAACTATTCACCAAATATTTGAAAGGTATTACAAAACTGAATCAATATTTTAGAAGTCATTCTCCATGTTTTTTTTTTTTATATATACAACTTAGTTTATTAATAATAGCCAAGTTCACAAGATTTTAAATGATATTTCACTACCTATAATTTGCAAGAAAATATGAAACAAGCAATAACAGTTAGGAAATTTTAACGAAGGAGCAATAATTTGTTTACACAAATAAGACATTAGTGACCCACTATAAAACATGTCTATCAAACATTGGACTTCACTTATGTACTTAAGACTTATTTTATAGGACATTATTTTGAAGACCATAGCATCAGAAGACACTGATGTACTTATAAACGTCTAGACTAGAATATTCAAAATTCCATTATTAATATCACTAATAGTTTCACAAACATAGCCAGTAATAATAAGAAAGTTATTATTTTCTATATAACTTCCATTAGTAGAGTTACATTTCAGTCTTGTTTCTTTTCTTAGTCTCTCTTACTTCTGACTCAGTCTCATAGATTTACTTTAATACTGAATATTTAGAGTTTAACCTCAATCATGCTTTAGTCACATCGTTTTCTCACTTCCTTATTCATTTTTTAAAGATACCTTCTTACACTTAATTTGTTGTCATTTTAGTTTCAATCTGAGTCAACTTCAAAAACAAAAGTGTCTTTAAGAGCATAGTAGCCTGCTTGAAGCATTGTAGCATAGAAGTAGAAAAAGAAAAGGAAAATAAAGAAAGTTTCAAACAATGCAGGGAGTTTTACAAAAAACCTTTATATCTCAGCTGCAAAGGCCCATCACCAGAAGGAAGTAGTCCAAAAACTGTTAAGTAAGACCGATTTAGTTAATAAAAAGTCTTTTATTTTACTTCATGTTTGTCCATTACACAACCCTTCTGATACTAACTTGCCTGAAACCACCCTTGGTTCTATGCTACAAATTCCTTGTTCTAAAGTGACTAAATTAGAACTTTCCATCAAAATTTCATGTTAATTTATATTTAAAAATTCTTTAAAAACTTAACAATGACAAGGATATCTAAATAAAGTTCTTTATTATTTTCAAAATTAATTCAAATAAAGGCAGTCTATTTCAACATATATTTAGTAGCAAAAAGAGTTACATATAGTCTTGAGAAATCTCTAACAAATTTTAATACAGTATTTCAAGATACTGAGCTAAATGCTATTTTGTGGTTCAAATTTGGACCATGGTGGTTGATACTGTACAAACAACCAAACACTTCACATTAGAAAATATTGAGGAATATATATAAATAAAATCTCATTTTTATTGCTTCTGATTTAGTTTCAAACTATTTGGACACCATGAAGTCATCCCAGAAAGAATTGAGAGCCATTCATAAAATAGCATGAAGAAATAGTTTCAAATGCAATAAATAGAATGGGAAGAAAATGAGTGTTTATTCATTATCATCTTTACATGTCTCACCAATGGCACAACAGTTTTAGTCTCTGTGGCACCATTGGCACAACAGAATATAGCAGCACTGTAAAATGGTTGGTAACTGGAAGAGCATTCAGCTGTGAAAAACCATGCCAGGACATGAAGACTTTCTCTGTTGTAATGTGTGTCAGATTACAGGAATGTGACAAGAGGCAAGACATGTTGAGACATATCCAAGCCATGGAAGTATGGCTAAAAAAAAGACAAAGAAGATGATGATGACAATGACAATGATGTGATGTTAATGATGATGATGATGATGATGATTACGATGATGATGACGATGATGATATTGGTGATAGGAAAGGAGAAAACAAGAGGATGAATCACACTATAACAGTGGAACATAAACTATAAGGCTAATGTAAACTATAATCTAATGGATGATTGCAAAAACAATAGTTAGCAATGGTGATATGAACTAGAGACAGATGGATTCACTCTAATAGCTAACAATAGTTAGCAATGATGATATGAACTAGAGACAGATGGATTCACTCTATCCATCCTATGGTTTTCTTTTTTTAATTTTTAATCAATCTGAAGTTATTACTGTTACTTTACTAAGTCAGGCAGAGAGATCATGTCTTTGTATGAAAAGATATTTGGCTAATAAGAGTTATCAATCAAGAATATTTTAGACACTTAGAAAATACAAGCTGGTAAATACCGCAGATTGTGTCAAGCATAAGTTGTACAGGCTTATGTTTCTAATACTTCATAGAGTTACAGGTGAAGAGGTAATCAATCAAAGAGACTACTCAAGGTATGAACTAACTAATTCAAGTAACTACTTCACTTATCAACAAATCCCAAAAGGTAATTAACAACCATTACATAAATCAATAAGATTAAATTGTCATTACAACCAGTTGGCATTAATAATGTTGCAACGGTCAAATAACTAAAACAATACGTAGTAGTAAAGTGAGGTTTAGAGATAAGCAATGGCTGTAAAGTTTATCTCAGATCTAACAAATTTAATAAACCTCTCTAATTTACATTCCATAAAAAGGCATTAACTGGTGTTCATCATCACACATTGCAATCTTTATCTAGAAATTGGAATGAAGGAGAGCAATAAAGCTATAAATGTTAGTATGATGGAAGTGTAAATTTAGCAAAGACAAGCCATTACATTTCTAGGAAGAGAAGAAGAGATGAAATGTAATATCTTTCATTTCCGAGTCTTCAAAAAACAAAAGAACACATTGAATAATGTAGTCCAGGATATACTATGCCTGCAAAAAGGTAAAATGGTCATGGCTGGAATGCCTTTCATTATAATTTTGTTCAGTCAGGGCTAACTTGAGGCTTAATAACAATATTAAGAGCTTCTTTTTGTGTAGATCTAAGAAATAGGAGTAAGTTAGCATGTTTATAATAATGGCTGCAGTCTAGTTACTGAAACAAGTAAAAGATAATATAGTGTTGTGATATTATTATCAGGTTTGCAAAAGTGGCACAGATGGTAACTCCCTCAGCAGCAATTAATTTCACTGATTAATGAAAGTGTGTGGCCTAGGGCAGCATTTTTCAAACTGTGGATCCTGACCCTTCAGTGGATTGTGGTTTAAATAAAATGGGTCGTAACAAAAAAGTTTGAAAGAAGTTGGCCAAGTTGATAGGGTGTTGTACTCATGATTGTCAGATCATGGGTTTAATTTCCAGACTGGGTAGCTCTAGTACTGTGTGGGGACCAACACGTTGAAGAATAGACCCAACATTTCCTTTGTGTGTTGTAAAAGGTGACTAAAAGAAAAACCGAGTTAGGATCTACACTCTGACCTTGTAAAACCTTCACCAGCAATGATTACCCAAGCAGACCCATGGGTTGGAGGGTTGTCATCTGAGTTGAGTGGTATTGAGGCATCATTCACCAGGAGTAGTAGGGAATCACCAATAAGAGGTGGATGCAACAACACACTGTTACAGTGCATGTCCATCTTCTACTACTACTGCTACTACTAATGATCCAGTTCAAATCCTGCCAGTCAGCTTTGACATTGCATTTTATCCCTCCATTTTTCTGCAAGGAAATATTTACTATACTCAGTTCATTAGGCTATTGCTGCTGCAACATATCATGTGTGTGTGTGTGTGTGTGTGTGTGTGTGTGTGTGTGTGTGTGTGTGTGTGTGTGTGTGTGTGCGCGTGCGTGCGTGCAAAGGTACAAGTTACCTTATGCTAAAGATACACAGGATCAGGAGGTACACCAACAGACTGGGGTATACCAAAACTCAAGTAGTGTATTAGCAAAGAGATGACAAGAGCAGCCGGGCTTTTCACCGACTACCATCATCAACAACATATAGCACCTGTTTTCCATGCAGGCATGGGGTCGATGGCTTGATACAAACTGGCATGGCCAAGGGCCACACCAGGTTCCATAGTTTCTTTGGGCTTGGTTTCTGTGACTGGATGCTCTTCTGAATACCAACCACTTTACAGAGTGTACTCAGTGCTTTTTATGTAGCACCAACACTTACACCAGTGCTTTGTATATAGGGTAGTATATATTACACAAGAACATAGATATAGAATTATAGAAGTATATTGACATAATTTATAGTTGTAGTATACTGGTATGATATAGGTGTATAGTATAAAAATATATTAGTATAGTATATAAATATAATAGATAGATATAGGAGCATGTAAATATACTATATGGGCTTAGAAGAAAATAAATATAGTAGACAGGTATAAGAGTATATAGGTATACAATATAAGGATATAAATATAGTATATTATGTGGTAAGAAGCTTGCTTCCTACCCACGTTGTTCGAGGTTCAGTCCCAGTGTGTGATACCCTGGGCAAGTGTCTTCTACTATAGCCTTGCACTGACCAAATCCTTGTGAGTGGATTTGATTGGCGGAAACTGAAAGAAGCCTGTCATACATAGATGTGTGTGTGTGTGTGTGTGTGTGTGTGTGTGTGTGTGTGTTTGTCCCCCACCCTCACTTGACAACTGGTGTTGGTTTGTTTATGTCCCTGTAAGCTAGTGGTTTGACAAAAGAGACCAATAGAATAAGTACCAGACTTAACAAAACTTAAGTACTGGGGTCAATTCATTGACTAAAAGTTCTTTGAGGTAGTGCCCCAGGACGGTTGTAGTCTAATGACTGAAACAAGTAAAGAATAAAAAATATGTTCAGGGATATTTAAATATGGTACAGAAGTATATGAATATAGTATATCATTATAAAAGTGTTTATATATAGCATTGAAGTATAGAAATATAGAAATATCCTATATAAGCATATATATATATGTATCAAAGCATACAAATATAGTACATCATTATAAAGCATTTATAGATATTATACAGGTATAGAAGTATAGAAATACACTATATAAGCTTATATATATATATTTATATATATATAATATAGGCATCAAAGTACATAAATATAGTTCATCATTATAAAAGTATTGAAGTATAGAAATATAGTACATAGTACATATAGCATGTACAGATACTATAGTACATATACAATTGTATATGTATCAAAGTATATAAATATATTACATAGTTATGAAAGTATATAAATATGGCATATAGATATATAAATATAGTATACAGGCACAGAAGTATATATACATAGTTTACAGGTATAAAAGTATGCATGCATAATAACAGCAGGCTTTGACAGAGAACAGATAGTTTTCAATCTAAATTGACAGAATTTAATATTATTGATTATCAATACAGGAATGGCGAAACCTGGAGTAGCATTTCACTGTATTAGGTTCTCAGGTCAGAATTTATGGAGCAAAACAATTGTTCCTGAAATATCTATAGGATCAGCATATTCTGCGTATACATATAAACTCACACAATAAAAAAAGATAAAGAAAGAGGAAGAAATGCAATAAAAATATATAATAAAAATCAAAGAAATTGAAGCATCCCTATCAAGAAAGCCTGTTTAAACCCCATCAATCATGCATTATTTCTGTCTTTTCAACCGATAGGATATTTTGGATATCAGGCTAATCAATAAATGATCAATAATAGTTTATTTCCTGTTCACAGATTGGATAATTTTCCTTTTCTCAGGTTTTGAGTAGGTAAAGAGTTGTTTTGGTTTGTTTTGTAAGGTCAGAAGTCAAAGGTCAAATAGGTCACTAATATTGGAAATTGATGACAGTGGAACTGTCAATGGAAGCTTAATTGGATTAAGTATTATACCAGTCAAGAATATCGAAATGATTTTCAACAAGTTATATAGGCATGACCATATTAATTTTGATTAAGAAAACAATCATTAAAAGCCTTGTTAACTCCAAAAGTCCAGCACCATGATTAAGTGCAACTGTTGCTGAGGCCTAAACCATAGATAATTGCAATGATCTTTTTTCTTTTATTCTTTTACTTGTTTCAGTCTTTTGACAGCAGCCATGCTGGAGCACCGCCTTGAAAGGTTTTAGTAGAACAAATCAACTCCAAGACTTATTTGATTTTTAAGCCTAGTACTTATTCTATCAGTCTCTTTTGCTGGACTGATAAATTACAGGGATATAAACAGACCAACACCAGTCATCATATATATATGTGTGTGTGCATGTCTTTGTGTCTGTGTATGCCCCCCCCCCATCATTACTTGATGACTGGTGTTGGTGTGTTTATATCCCTGTTATTTAGCAGTTCAGCAAGAGACTGATAGGCTTAAAAATCAAATAAGTCTTGGAGTTGATTTGTTCAACGGAAACCTTTCAAGGCGGTGATCTATATACATACATACATACATACATACATACATACATACATACACACACACACACACACATTTATTTATTTATATATATATATATATATATATAAATATACAAGGTGTAAGGATACTGAAGATTCAGTATACACCAAGTGGCAAAATTATGAGTTGAAAATATGTGTAAAAAAAATATAAAAAGTAGAAGAGAAATGCCTTCGTTTCATATAGTTTAATATCTTTTTATAAATATACACATATTGTATGGATGTGGTGAAATCCAACCGGTTTTTGCTATTTAAATTAGCTTTTCAAGGGACATTGTACAGTAATCAGTTCTCGTGACAGAGGGGTCTCGTCATTTTGGATGCTTGAAGAATAAGAAGAATGAGATATAAACATGATGATATATATATATATATATATATATACTATATATATACGACAGGCTTCTTTCAGTTTCTGTTGTCTAACTTTAATTTTTTCCATGTTTCAGTCACTAGATTGTGACCATGCTGGAGCAATGCCTTGAAGAATTTTAGTCAAATGAATTGAACTCAGTACCTATTCTTCAAATCCTAGTACTTATTCTATTGGCCTCTTTCTCTTTTTGGCTGAACTGTAAAGTTGTTAGAGGGACATAAACACACCAGTACCAGTTGTCAAGTGGTGATGGGGCATAAGCATAGACACAAAGACACCACACACATTATCACTTTCAGATGATCTTTAGCAAGTGTCTTCCACCTAAATCTTGTGAGAGAAATTTGGTAGATGGAAACTGTGCAGAGGCTCGTTAAAGGAACTGTTCCTGCTTCTGAGTGGTGGACTTAATATGTCATTGCTTATTCTAATATCACTACCTGACCCTTGAAGGCTTTTAACAGAGCCTTCTCCATTGCAAACTTATAGACAAGGTCCCTGATACAATGATACTGCCCTTTCTTCCATTAATGCCAATACCAAAGACCCTGAAAAATGCCATGGGTTCTGTTCTTTCTCCTTTGAATAAGTGATGAAAAAAGTGTAATCTGTAGTCATGAGCTGAAATATGTTGTAAGTATCTGGTAATGTTTATGGGTCTGGACGTTTTATTTTAGATTAACTTAGTTGTTCAGAACAGGTAACAAACTACCTGCATATTTTACCTGTTGTGAATAGGAAACATACCATCTGAGAATGTTACTTGCTGGGAATAAAAAGTGGACAACCTGGATATGTTTTCTACTAGGAATAGATAGAATATCTGGATATGTTATCTCTTGGGATCATGCAACAGATGACCTGGGGATGTTATCTATTGGGAATAGGATGCAGATTACTAAGAGATGTTACCTGTTGAGAATAGAGAAAAGACTACCTGAGGATGTTACATGCATGGGAACAGGGCGGAAACTACTTGCTAGAAATAGGGAGCAAACTATACGGAGATGTTACCTGCAATAGTATCCTAGCTATAAGAAGATTTATATCTCAACTGTTTCATAGAATGACACAAAAGTGACTCACCAAGGCATTAAGAGATATACGCAGTCTGTTTTCTCTATGATTACTGTAGTAATGTTTGGAATCCAGTATTGAAAGATTATATGTTCTTGACATGGTGGGAGAAGAAAAGCATCGAAGATCAAAGGCCCTTTATCTTTCATCTTTTAGCTTTTTCTTGTTTCAGTCATTAAACTGTGACCATGCTGGGGCACCACCTTGAAGAATTTTTATTCAAATGAATCAACTTCAGTACTTATTCTTTAAAAACCTGCTATTCTATCAGTCTCTTTTATCAAACCACTAAGTTACAGGGACATAAACACCCCAGCACCAGTTGCTAAGCAGTGGGTTGGAGGAACAAACACAGACACAAAGACAGATATATACAGATATACAATGGGCTTCTTTCGGTTTCCGTCTACCATATTTACTCACAAGGCTTTGGTTGACCCAAAGCTATAGTAGAAAACATTTTCCCAAGGTGCCGCACAGTGGGACTGAACCCTAAAGCTTGTAGTTGGGAAGCAAGCTTCTTACCACACAGCCACGCCTTTGTTAACTGAAACATTGAACACCATTAGGTGACACTTATCATACTACATTAAGGCAGGAATAAAATAGAGAAATGTAAGATGGATCAGAACTGCTAGATGGAAAGGCATTTCAGTCAGATGCCTCACAAGCAAAGAACACAGATAAAAATTCTTCTCAGCAAATATGCTGTAGATAGGTGGGTTGGTGAGTGGGTGTAAATAAGTTAGCAAGAATAAATGATGAAATAATTAAAATGAGACTAGTAATTAGTAATGTCACAGCATCCATGATCTCTGCTTGTTTCCTCACAAATAACAGGAACAAAAGGGCCGATTCTATGAAATCAATTACCAGAGAATTAATTCCAAGAACTCATCACTTAGTCATCATTGAGGGATTTTTAGATTTTATATTAAGAGACCAATGTGCTGCCTGCAGCACTACCAAGGGAACAATTCATATGCTAATGACCTGGTACTTGCAGCAGAATCTGCCAAAGAGTAGCAGAAAAATGTTCCAAAGTCAGAATTATGATTTAGAATCTAAAACTATAAAAGATCAACATGTCAAAGAACAAAGTGAATGCAGGGAACACAGGAGATGAAATTCCAGTGCATTGTGGGAAGTGGCTTTATCTGATATGTAAGAGGGAATTACATAGGAAGTGATGCAGAAAAATCTCATGAAAGAGCAGTGGTGACATTAACGATGATGATGACGATGATGATGAAGCTGATGATGATGATGATAGATGTTTTGTTTAGAGATAAATTCGCTTTAGTGCATATATTATTAACAGATAGTAAACCCCTAAACACATACACACATTGCATCACTTATTTCCTGAAATCTTTTTTTTTCTTTTACAAATGGAATAGTAAAAGAGATTGAATATAATGTAAGAGATAGAAACGACCCAGAAGATATTACCAGTTCAAAGAATGACAACTTACTCATCTCAGAGCTATTGTATGAAAACATGTTTTGAACTGCACCATTCCAGAGACTTCTCTGTCATAAAGCCCGGAATTGAGGACTCATCCATTATTATAAACATTGTCCATATGCTACATTTATATCATGCACTTTACCAAGTTATAATTTTTTAACCTTACACTTTTTTTTTAAGTAATGCTTATTCAAAGTAAATTTGGTGCTATAACAATGTCTCTAGGTTCCTTGACCATTCTCAAGAAAAAGTTCAAACATTTCATACTGTTTAACCTCACACTCAGAATTGAGATTTATTATTTCTTTATACACTTTTGTCCATTCAAATATCTCTTTCTCCAATGTTAAATAAACACATAAATATACAAAGGAATGGATAAAGGACATTCTGCAGAGATTCCAGTTGGTTCTTATAAAACAGAACTTAAGAGAAGAAAAAACAAAAGAAAAGAAAAAGAAAAGGATAAAACACCCATGGTGAAATAAGAACTATAATAGAAAAATAAAGGTGAAATTTCAATCCAGGTATTGCATGTACTAAGATGAAATACAGAGGCTACATATGGACAAGCAGTAAAACATTGATAAAAACTCACATAGGAATTCTTCTATGTATTACATGCAAATCAGTCTTTGTTAGCACATTGCCTTAGTAAATACAGAAATACATGTGCACATGTATGTATATATGCATGTATGTCAAATATCACCTCCTCTCCACCTACACAAACACACACCTCACACACTGGAGTATGAAAAGGTGACATTTTATACATACATACATTTGTGTGTGTATGTATATATATCTTGAGTACAGAATGCATGTATATGACTATAAGGAAATAATATATATATATATATATATATATAAAGAAACTAAAAAATATTAATAAAGCAGAATGCTAAACTGAAAGCATGTTTTAATATAGATGTGTATAAGGAGGATTAAAAAGTTTAAAAAGGATTTCTAACCGGCTTTCATTGCATGACAAATTTTCAAGAAGAGGGAGAATGAAAATGTTTTTTGCAGAAAATAAAAAATTATATATAAAAAAATAGATATACCAATATATTATATTGTCTTTGAGCTTTTAAAATTCAATGGTACTCCATGTAGGTAATTGTTAGAAAGACTAGGATGCATGGAATTAAGAGTTGTGTTTAAAAAGAAATGGCTGAAAGCTTATGTGTTAAGCAGGAAGTGTGGTGTCAAAACAGGACGTGTATGTAAGGGAAGACAATTCTGTGGGTTTTATACTCTTTAGTTAGAGTTCTGAACTCTTTGTCAGCAGGAAGTTTATGTCTGTTCTTAGAGAAACAAGAAGTAAATTTATATGCATCTCATTGGGCAGGCGAGAGAAGGGAATATGGTCACTGAGGGGTTTGTATGACCATATTCCCTTCTCTTGCCTACCCAATGAAATACATATAAATTTACTTCTTGTTTCTCTAAGAACAGACATAAACTTCCTGATGACAAAGAATCCAGGACTCCAACTAAAGAGTATAAAACCCACAAAATTGTCTTCCCTTACATACACTTCCTGTTTTGACACCACACTTCCTACTTAACACATAAACTTTCAGCCCTTCTTTTTTAAACACAACTTTTAATTCCATGCATCCTAATCTTTCTAACAATTATCTACATGGATTACCATTGAACTTTAAAAGCTCAAAGACAATATAATGTATTGGTATATTTATTTTTTTATATGTTATTTTATATTTTCTGCAAAAAACATTTTCATTCTCCCTCTTCTTGAAAATTTGCCATGCAAGGAAAGCCGATTAGAAATCTTTTTTAAACTTTTTAATCCTCCTTATACACATCTATATTAAAATATTGCTTTCAGTTTAGCATTCGGCCTTATTATTTTTATGTTTTATTTTCCTATTATTTCTTCATGTGTGGTTAACACAACCCCACCATTTACTGACTCATATATATACATACATACATACATACACACACACATATACATACGCATTTACACCCTATCATCATCATCATCATTTAATGTCCATTTTCCATGCTGGCATGGGTTGGACAGTTTGACAGGAGCTGGCCAGACTCCAATTGTCTGTTTTGGCATGGTTTCTATAGCTGGATGCCCTTTCTAACATGAACCACTTTACAGAGGGTGCTGGATGCTTTTTACGTACCACCAGCACCCTATATATATATATATATATATATATATATATTTAATAACAATATAGTTAAGAAATTTCCATTCCAATTACAATGGATTTTGAGTTCAGTTTCACTTTCAGAGCACCTCAGGCAAGTGTCCTCTACTATAGTAGATTTGCTAGCTGAAAACTGAAAGAAACTTGTTATATATGAGTGCGTAAACATGAATATATATGAGGGCAATGCATGCATGTCTCTTCTTATCTAGACAGCATGTGATAGTTGTAAATAAGAACCATCATTATACAAATGGGTGATTCCATTCCAGTTTTTTCAATATTTTTATAGCAGATGTATGACTTGCAAATTGTGTGTGATACTTCCAGAGGTCAAATGGCAAAGAATCCATGCTGTACCATTCCTCTCAGCCTTCTATAATGATTGCCAGGGATTTCTCATCTCTTTGCATGAAACCAATTGGTAAATTAGCTGATATGAGAATATAATATTGTATTTTATTCATAATAATAATAATAAGGGAAAGACTTTGCATTTCATCCTTTCAGGGTCAATAGAATAAGCACCAGCCAAATACTGGGGTCGATGTAATTGACTAACTTCTTCCCCACAAATTCTAGGTTTTGTGCCTTTAGTAGAAAGGATTACTATTATTAGCACGCTGGGCAAAATGCTTCATGGCATTTTGTCCATCCTTATGTTCTGAGTTCAAATTCCGCCAAGGTTAGCATTGCCTTTCATCATTTCAGGGTCGATGAAATAAGTACCAGTGAAACACTGGGGTTGATGTAATCAACTAGCCCCCTCCCCCAAAATTTCAGGCCTTGTGCCTATAATAGAAAGGATTATTATTATTGTTGTTGTTGTTATTATTATTATTGAGTGAAACAGCAGTGCATGCTATTAAAGTGGCATCATGTCTACCCATCTGATAAGGGTACACCAGGCACATGTATCACTACCATATGTGTGCAACATGGTGATCTCATATCAACATAAACATGACCTTTTTGTGGATGGGGGTGTCCAGTTATAATTTTCTTCAGGTTGAGTAGCCCATCTCACTCAATAGGTCCCTAAATAAGGGTTGTTTAAGGCTCAACAAAGCATCCATGTTTCCAGAGGTGAATGATTCAAATCCCCCAAAATCTTTCTCAACACATGGCTATGATACTCCCCTACTACTCCTGCTCATGATCAGAGATGTATATATTGTCAGCCACTAAGGGACATGTTCAACCAGTGAAGGTCAAACAAATGACAAGCAAATTTGTGGCATTGAGCAGAATATTTGTAGTAGCTCCTCTTTAACACTAATACAAAACATGTACATAACAACATTTTCAATCAATTAAGATCAGAAACTATGAGAGCCACTGACCTGGTATTACATCAGGGCAACCATTATTATCATTATTATTATTAAGGTGGTAAGTTGGCAGAACTGTTAGCATGCTGGTTAAAATGCTTGGTGGTACTTCATCCGTCTTCATGTTCTAAGTTCAAATTCTGCTAGGTTCAACTTCACCTTTTGTCCTTTCAGAGTCAATAAAATAAGTATTAGCTGAACACTGGGGACAATATAATCAACTATCCCCTGCACCTAAAATTGCTGGCCTTGTGCCAAAATTAGAAAGGATTATTATTATCATTAATATGTATGACTTTTCATTGAGTTTAACTTAAGTTCTTCTTAAGAGAGATCAAGTTGCTCACTAGCAAAGCAACAAGACTTTTTGAGTTAAGAGGGTTCCCAGTGTTTATAAATAAGTGGCTGAGTTGATGTGTTGGTTGACCTGTGATGCATACACCCAAGTGTGTGCATATATTCACATAAGAATCTCAGTTGGATAAGTTTTGGAATGTCTTACAAATCTTCGCTGTGTGTATTCGAGAATAATCATAGAAAGAAAATGTATGCGAAAACTAAGTGTTTCTAATGCAAACACGTTGATTTATATATGAATCCATAACTCAAGTTGTGTAGAACATATGGAAAAATAAACAAAGCAAAAATAATTTATTTATTAAAGGAAAAGTCAACTTTATGTGTGTTATTCAAGACATCAAACTATTCACCAGACATTTGTAAGTCTTCAAAATTCATATATATTAGCAACATTAACAACAACGGATATCATTTTTGTTGTTTTTTTATCAATTCAAAGTTAATTAAATTGATATAGAAATACTTGAGAATTTGCGAGAAACTATAAAAATTACTTGATTACACACAACATATAAGAGAGAGAAATGAAGAAAGGTAAGATAAGAAAATGAAGAAGATATAAGGCTACCATATGGCGTATGTATTATAAGATAGTCTTATTCTATTGTTTGGTTAAACACTGTTGCCTGAGGTCTGGGAGGTGTAGCTGAGGTCAATCCGATGCAAGTGTTAGCACCATGTCTCCAGCCTGAGAACTTCCTCTCTTCAGACCAGTTTTGAACACACTGAAAAGAGTCATAGCTACTGACTCTAACCTCCCCTACATAACTCATTAAACTGAATTTTTTAGAACAGATTTTGTTGTTTAGCCCTAGGTCAGCTTCAAGAGAGATGACGTGATCAAAGCCTTTAAAACCATTAAAACCCAACGTCTTTGTTTCTCCAAGAATAGGGTATCTTGATCAACCATTATCCAATCTGTCTTTTTAATAAGATGGTATTTCATTTTTTGCCACCCAAAGGATCATAGATAGTGAAAAACTCTGAGTGGCTACAGAATAAACCATCAACTTTAAATCATTGAATATATTTTATTCTTTCCCCCATTTATACATATTGTTGCTTTTATGTTAAACTGTCGTATGTCCAAATAAGGCCAAATATGTTCTTTTTCAGTATTTCATTTTACTTGCAATAGCCAGTTCTTTTGATCAAACAATCGTATCTCCAGCTGTTTCAGATGCCATGATATGAAAATTATCAACATGTAGTGCAACAGTTTAGCATTTTTCAAAAGTGTAATAAGTCCTACATATGACAGTTTTGCAAAAATATTTCTGACTGAAAATTTACATGCATGGACTTATGATTTTATGCACCCAGCAAAGTATTATTGTTAAGCTGAAACTGTTGTTAATGTAAAAATAAATGGAATGCTGAAACTATTTTTTCATTTTCTGAAAATACACTTTGGACTTATGACACATTTGCAATGATATATACAGATATAAATAAATAAACACACACACATAAATGAACATTGGGATGTATTTATATTAAGTACAATACACAGGTGGCTATTTTAAACTAATTCTGCTTCTGTTGCATAATAGAGTTTTATTCAGCTAGGTAGCTATTTACAACATCAGGGACTGTTCATTTACTACTCTCCTGTATCAGTGGTAACAGATTTCATCTTAGCATGCGGTTGGCTGTGAGTAAATGCAATTGCCAACATTCAATGAGGCAAAAATGCAGCTAGCATTTTAACCAGCCATTGCTAGGACAATTTTCACCTGCCTCCAACATATATTATGCTTTTAAACACGTGTTTGTAAGAGATATTATCAGCAGCCAAATACTTTATTAAATTTACTTTGTGATGTATTTAGATAAAGTATGATTCAAAGATGGCAATTGAAGACAATACTACTTCGATTACATATAACACACACACACATACATATATATATATATATATATATATATATATATACACACAAACACACGCACACATATACGTGTTTTATTATGTAAATGTATATCTGTATATGTAAATGTTCACCATGCTTGTTTCCTTTCTCATTTGCTTGTTATAAATATAGGCCCCTTTTTCGTTCTTTATTTTATTCTACTTTTTCTTTAGTCTTTATTCAATCTTCTGAACTACCATATTGTTTTCCTGTTTCTCTACTTAATAATTACTTATGATGAAGCAGCAAGGTAGCAGGATCATTAGCACGACGGAGAAAATAATTAACAGCATTTCATCCATCTTTACGTTTTGAGTTCAAATTCTATCAAGGTTGACTTTATCTTTCATCCTTTCAGGGTTGAGGAAATAAGTACCAGTTGAGTACTGGGGTCAATGTAATTAACTTAACCCTTCCCATGAAATTGCTGCATAGACATATTAATTGTTGGCCTTAATCTCAAATTAAAAAGCAATAAAAATTTAGCCCAACCTCCAAAATTGTTGTATAGATATATTAACTGCTGACCTTGTGCTAAAATTTAAAAGCAACAATTACTCATGATGACTGTATTTATTCCTAAACACCAAACAACTGGAATGAAAAACCCAATCTTACCAAGAAAAGACATAAGTAATCTTATGATTGACATCAGCCATGTTTTGTCAAATAGAATATTACCAAAGAGATGTTATTCAAGTCCAGGTCAATTTTTTTATCCAAATGACCCATTACCAAAAGTATTACAACCATGATCCCACATTCTTGAATAGTATAGAATAGATAAAAACTGTATCATTGCATGCCCTTCCTCCCTTTACAAAGGTAAGATATGATTTAAAGACACTTAGCTACTATCTCCAGCAACATCAGGTGACGGTTTAGAGGCACCCTCATTGATACAGGGTTAATGGTTATGTGTTGGTAACTCCAGTAGTAATAGATTGGTTTAGATCGCTAGCCACTACACATTATTTTCTCTCCTTGTTTCTTTCTGTGTTCCTTTCTGTGGAAGAGCGTAGGCTCAAAACGTTAAAGACTTTTTCCCTTCTCAAGCATTAAACTAATACATCTGTTTGTTGTCTACACCATCTGTCTTCGCCTTTTGGTTTTTTTTGTGAATTCTCCCTATGTGTGTGTGTGTGTGTGTGTGTGTGTGTGTGTGTGTGTGTGTGTGTGTGTGTGTGTGTGTGTGTGTGTGTGTGTGTGTGTGTGTGTGCGCGCGCGCGTGTGCGTGTGTATGTATTCATGTTCAATATTTATGTACTTCCAATCATCATCATCATCATTTCATGTCCCTTTCACATTGGTGGTATGGGTTGGACAGTTCAATAGTAACGGACAAATCAGAGGGATGCATTGAGTGCCAGTGTTTACTTTGGAATGGTCTCTGCCATTAGATTCCCTTCCTAACACCAACCATTTTACAGAGTGTATTGAGTGCACTTTCTTTCATGACACCACAACTAGTGAGGTCACCAAATATTTGTAAGACCCCTGAACGTACATATATTTTCAATAAGTAGCTACTTTGGCAGTTTAAACTGCAGAGGTCAGTGATTTCTGATGTGAGTGAAGACAAGCACTAGCCAGTGTGATCTTCATTCCAACTCTCTTCAGTTTAACAGCAAGGCCTTATATCCCACAGAGACTAAATATAATGATATGGATGTAACTGTATAGATATATTAATTTTAAGTTTTGGCACAAGGCCAGAAATTTCAGGGGAGGGGGCAAGTCAATTACATCAACCCCCAGTACTCAGCTAGTACTTATTTTATTGATCTTGAAACGATGAAAGGCAAAATCAACCTCAATGGAATTTTAACTCGGAACAGGAAGACAGACAAAATGCCACTAAGCATTTTGCTTGGTGTGCTAACAATTCTGGCAGCTTGCCGCTTTACTGCATAGATATATTAATTCATAACATATGTTGTATTGATACTCTAATTATTAATACATTTATACGTACATCTATACATACATGATGGTTACAAGTTGATTTCAAGCCATCAATTGATTGTTATCTTAAAGCAGTACAGATGCGGACAATTAAAGATGTAGCAATGATGGACACCTCTTGCATCAGGAGTTCAGAGAGATACCACCCATGCTGACACATGCCTTTATTCCATCATGGAATTTTGCAGTGAGCTTTTCACTTTTAATTAGCCATAATATACAACACATAAATAGAGATATTAAAACCAAGTGCTGCTGCCTGTGCTTGAAGATTTTCAAAGTGAGGAAAGGCCTTTCACAAGGTCAATCACACTGTCTCAGCAATGCATGCAATTGCCCAACAAGAAGAACTAATCTACACCGTTGGATGCAAACAAAGTCACAGGTGTTACACCAGGCTTTTCCTTATCAAAGCTGTTAGATGGCCACTGACTTTACTGAGTTCAACCACCCTTCCTGAAGAGTGTTCAACAAAAACCACTCTCCTTACGAAGAAGGCTTGGTAAATTTGCCAGTTTAGTTGCCAATGGCTTGAAAATACAAGAGGTTTTAATGGGTTGCAGGTTACTTATAGCACTGAGGGTGACCAGACATACAAGCCATGTTAGCTCTTATTTGAAATTACTGCCCCCCATCCCCGTCCACTAGATATGTCAGGAGTTATACCTGCTTGTACATTTCATTTTTTTTTGCCTGATATTTATGGCTGGACGCCTTTCCTATTACCAACTACTCTACACAAAGCTTTGTATGTGCATTATTGTTTCAGCAGCACTTGAGAGATTGTTTTGTCCCTGGCTTTTTTACCTTGTATTCTCTTGATTCATTCATTTGTGTGTGTGTGTGAGAGAGAGAGAGAGAGAAAGAGAGAGAGAGAGAGAGCAAGAGACAGACAGACAGACAGAGTTCAGATATTTCCTTATGTCAGTATAAATAGCTAAATATCATCTGAACTCAGGCGGAATTTAATCTAACATACCATCAGATACGTTCACATGTAAAATGTTCTATTTAAAATCTATGTTACTTATTTAAATTGACAGTGGGTTTTAGTAATAAACTTGTACAAGATTTAACTCAATTAAGATGATATTTCCTGTAAGGAAGACAGGTGAGTTATTTGATAATGATTAGACGTTGTGTTACGTATATATAATAAGAAAAACACAGATTCTATGTACTCTCAATTTTACATGTGATTATTTTTAAAACTTGCCTCCATGCAGTGAAACTAAATGTGATTTCCTGAACCAGATTTATTAATTTGAACATTCTGTCATAGATTTCATAGTTTTCATCAATCATTTATTGCTAAGCCCAGATCATAGCCAATATTTAAACAAAATTCTGCAATAGTGCTTACACTTAAATGCAGAAAATACAAGATTTTAACAACACTAGCGCTCATGAAGGGAGTAATAAGATGGTAAAAAACTGTGCTTTAGCTGGGTAAACTTGTTTATCTGCACTTGTTTTGGCTTATATATAAATGAAAGGAAAACTTTTCTTTGAATCCTAAATAATGTCTTGTAATGTATTGGATCACTGGAAGCACAATGAACAATTTACTTTAATGTTTTTCAGATGAAAGTCAACATGACATGGTCTTCAGGCTATTGACCACAATTATAATTACCAACATAAAGCTAACGAATTTCACAGGAAGGAAGAAATGATTAGTAATATTTGCGAAGGATATTAGTTTTGCAAGTAAAACTGAAAAAAAAAAAGGATCTGACTAAGAATATTAACTAATTTAGGTTTGAGTCAATAAGGAACTCTCTATCAGGGTTACATGATTGGCTATAATTAACAGTGAAGTGCCTCTCGAAACTTGCAAAATGGAGAAAGAACAATTTGGATAATCTATATGTGTATGTGTGTGTGTGTGCGTGCGTGCGTGCGTGCATACATGTGTACTATGAAAAATAGATAAGGTGGCCATGGCTAAAAAGCACCAAGAATGTGATGAACCTATACCACAATAACCCCAATGCCATTAATCCACTGACACAGTAGACAAACCAGTTTCTCTATTTCTAGACATTTATATCAAACGCAGGAACTTCACTTCTATTCTGATTTTTGTATTTATATTTCTTTCTCATATATTCTTGCCTTATCTTTTTTCATTTGTTTTATATATCTTATCAACCATTGCTACCATTACCACCACCACAGCCTCTACCACTATAACTACAACCACCACCATCAACATCATCATCACAAGTACCACCACCAACACCGACACCACCCTATGACTGATTTATTTTGTTACCCAATTAAACTCCAACCCAATTGGTTCTTGGTTTGACTCTACAGGGGGCCCACTGAATTGTCACTCACTTTAACCCTTTCATTACTGTATTTATTTTGAGATGCTCTGTGTTTCTTTCAGTTACATTAAATATAAGAAAAAATTTAGTAAAATAACTTAGTTATCATTCAGCTAGTGTTAGGAACATAAATTGTGACTAAAGTTTGATGGAAGATTTTAATTCAAAACTTATGAAAAAAAAACATTTGTACTACAGAGCCAGAGGCGGTTTCAGCAGGGTTGGTATCAAAAAGGTTAACCCTTTAAATGTCAAGGCACATGGCCCAGTGGTTGGAGAGTTATGCTCACAACTATGAGGTAGTGAGTTCAGTTCTCAGACTGTGTTATGGGTTATGCTCTTGAGCAAGACACTTTATTATACACATTACACCAGTTCACTCAGCTATAGAAATGAGTTGCAGCATCATTAATGCCAAGCTGTATTGGTCTTTGCTTTTCCCTCAGATAACATCAGCGGCATGGAAAAGAGGAGACAGGTATGTATGGGCAACTGCTGGTCTTCCACAAACAACCTGACCCAGACTTGTGCCTCAGAGGGGAACTTCCTAGATGCAATTTCATGGTCATTTATGACCGAGAGGGGTCTTTACTCTTTACCCTTTAACTGCAAAATAAAATTTCATAGTTATTCCAGTAATAATGTTAAATATCTATTCTTTTACTTGTTTCAGTCATTTGACTGCAGCCATGCTGGAGCACCACCTTTAGTCGAGCAAATCGACCCCAGGACTTATTCTTTTTAAGCCTAGTACTTATTCTATCGGTCTCTTTTGCCGAACCGCTAAGTTACGGAGACGTAAACACACCACCATCGGTTGTCAAGTGATGGTGGGGGGGACAAACACAGACACACAAACACACATGCACATATATATATATACATATATACGACGGGCTTCTTTCAGTGTCCGTCTACCAAATCCACTCACAAGGCTTTGGTTGGCTTGAGGCTATAGTAGAAAACACTTGCCCAAGGTGCCACACAGTGGGACTGAACCCGGAACCATGTGGTTGGTAAGCAAGCTACTTACCACACAGCCACTCCTACACCTAAATGAAAAGTCACGTTGCCTCAATAAATTTGAGATATCTCAACAGAAAATAGTTTTAAACATGACATTCCTCAACAAAAGATAGATGAGTGTAAAAAACTATTTTTTGCATGTACACACATGCTGGTGTCATACAATTCAGTTAATATTGAATTAATATCTAAACTCTTTCAGATATGGAAACTAGATAATGTTTCTTTCTTTTATTATTTTACTTGTTTCAGTCATTTGACTGTGGCCATGTTGGAGCACCACCTTGAATGGTTCTTTTTTTAGTTGAACAAATTGACCCCAGAACTTATTTTTTAAAGCCTGGTACTTATTCTATCAGTCTCTTTTGCCAGACCACTAAGTTACAGAGAAGTGAACACACCAGCACTGGTTGTCAAGCAGTGATGGGGGGGGGGGACAGACAGACACAAAGACACACACAAGTACATACATACATATATATATATATATATTGAACCTTGGTTCTTTTCCCTAAAACTATACATTTATATTTTATACTGTGAAACTTAATTTAATTTTAATTTTTAATAAATTGAATTTAATTGAGTTTTTACCTGTAAGTTTGGATTTTTATCCCTAATAATATATATATATATATATATATATATATATATATAAAATAGGCTTCTTTCAGTTTCCACCTACCAAATCTACTCACAAGGCTTTGGTCAGTTCAAGGCTATAATAGAAAACACTTGCCCAAGGTGTCATGCAGTGGGACTGAACCCAGAACCATGTGGTTGGAAAGCAAACTTCTGACTGCACAGCCATGCGTGCACCTTGATAGTATATTTCTTTTATTTCTTTTACTTGTCTCAGTCATTAGACTGAGATCATGCTGGGACACTGCCTTGAAGTATTTTAATCTATTGAATTGGCCCCAGTACTTATTTTTTAAAGCCTAGGTATTCTATTGGCTGAATATATAGGTATTCTATTGGTCTGTTTGGCTGAACCACTAAGTTATGGGGATGATAGTTCTACTTCTAGCAACAACAACAATAGCTGTCTGTTGTATAGAAATAACAGATTGGCAGAAGGAATGGTATTCTAGAGTCAAGTTCAGTTAAAGGCACTAAAAGGTTACAGTTGAAGTTTTATATAGCTCAAAGGTGTTTATACTGATCCTCATTCAATACAAGGTCAATCAATAGCAGGGGTGGGGTGTGACAGAAGATCAACTAAAGATTGTGCTAGTGGTGATGGAGGTCAGTTTTACATATATATATATATATATATATATATATATATATA
>NC_068986.1:73725569-73734061 GCF_001194135.2 Octopus bimaculoides | reverse complement strand
TATATACACACACATACATATATATATATATACACATATATATGCACACAAACACACACACACACATATATATATATATATATATATATATATATATACACATACATACATTCATACATACATACATACATACATACATACATACATACATACATATATAGATATATAGGGCAGGGAATCGTTAATTAGTAATAAAATTAATAATTAACAATTTTGCCGGGTAGCTCAGTATGAAAAAACCTTATCGGTAAAACCATTTATAATCATAAATATATAGGGATTAGCAGTATCCTGGAGAATGTAGGAGAAGCAGGATACTGCTAATCCCTATATATTTATGATTATACATATATATATATAGCTAATAGTAGGGGACTATCAATCCAGTCAAAATACTTCATAAGCTCTCTGTTGACACACCAGACTAACAGCATTATTTAGATTAGTGAAGAACTCCAGGTATTCTTATGGCAGGGTCCAAGGTTATGGTTCATCACAATTCTATATAGTAAATCTGTGGAGGGGCTCCAGACAAACTCTTTTTGACAAAGAGTGATACACAAGACAGGTTATAAATAACAGTTATTACATATTTTTTCCTTTATTGGAGCAAATTTGGCTTACAGCTGTTTCCAGTAGTCATTATAGGTACATTACTGATAGGTTTACTCAATTAGACTATTGATCAGTTGAGAAAAATAGAACAAACCCCAAAAATTAATGTTACTTTCGTCAGAGCCATTTCTGGTTGTATCAGTACAGGTAATGGCAGTATTCATTATATATCAGCAACAATTCTGATGACAATGATGACTATAATAATAATGGTGCTTGCAATGGCAGTGGTGGTGTTGATGATGATGATGATGAATGGATGATGCAGACAGAGATTGCTGATAAGAATCCTCTGTCTATATCTACCATTTATAGAATTATTGCATATTATGTGTGTGTGTGTGTGTGTGTGTGTGTGTAGAATGAGCAACAGTAGTGAAATATAGTAGAAGACAGCCAAGTGTCTGATAGCAGAGATTTAAGGCTGTATTGCGGTAGTTTAGAGTTTGAAATTGGCAGGTTTCCTCATAGAACTCTTTAGAAAACAGGCAATTACAGCACGACTTAATCTATGAAAGATTTCATAGACTCTGCTATGTGCTGAAAGGAGAAGGAAGAGGGAAATGGTGCAAAAACAATGAACCAAAACTATCAAAGAAACAAAAGCTCATCAGCCATTAGTGGAATAAAGGAATAAAAGTTGAATACATTCATTTGCACATTTTTACATGTTATTCCTTGCTAGTATGGACTGGACAAATACATACTGGGTACCCTTCCTGTTGCTAACCCTTACCTGTTATACATGTAGGAGTTTTTTTGGGTTCTTTTTTTATTCTACTTGGTCTTTTATTCTTTTACATGTTTCAGTCATTTGACTGTGGCCATGCTGGAGCACCACCTTAAAGGGTTTTAATCAAAGAAATTAACCTCAGATCTTATTCTTTGTGAGCCTAGTATTTGTTTTATTGTTCTCTTTTACTGAACTGCTAAGTTTCGGGGACATAAACACACAAGCATCAGTTGTCAAGCAATGGTGGGGGAACAAACTCAAACACACACAAACACACACACACATACACAATGGGTTTCTTTCAGTTTCTATCTACCAAATCCACCCACAAGGCTTTGGTCGACCCAAGGTAGTAGAAGAAACCTGCTCAAGGTGCCACACAATGGGACTGAACCTGGAACCATATAGTTAGGAAGCAAGCTTCTTGCCACACAGCCATGCTATTCTTTAAAAATAAAGAATTACCAGAAAATTTGTTACAAATATCAACATAAAATAACTGATTTATTTTCTTTTGCTCAAATAACTTCATTTGAAAATGCAAAATGTTAACATTCACACAGACATACATGCATGTACATACACATCTTATTTATATACACACACCAACAGGCCTCCATACAACTTTTATTTACCATTTCCACTTACAAGGAATGGATCGACCCAATGCTATAATAGAAGGGTCTTGATCAAGGTGTGTCATGCAGTGAGATATAACTCAAAATGGTATGCTTAAGTGAACTCCATATCAAAACAGCTTTGCTTAAGCTGTCATTTATCTTCTTCCATCATGCATCTCTCTATTCCATCACTCATCTCAATCAGTCACATACTTATACCCATCATTCATCTCACCATCACTCAATGGAAGAATGAAGGGTGCGATGTGGGAAAAGTAAAGTAACGATATGACCGGAAGTGAAGGGGACATCAAGAAGCAGGGTTCTATCAGCAGCCTCTTTTTTTGACGGGGCATTGAGGGTGGCAGACATGAGGGGATCATTTTAGGGAAATAGATCTTTCTAGTCAGGAGCTTGACTTAGAATGTGCACTTGGGTACAACTGTTGAGTTTTGCTGGTTCCTGTAGCCCAAAGTTTGGATATACTGTTGCCAGTTGCATCTTGAGGTATGAATAACCTTATCTGTGTCATACAATCATACATTCATACCACTTGTACAACTCCTTCTCTGTCATTCATCACTAGACCTGGGTATAAAAGACTGCATTGAACAGTATATTCTTTCTTCGAAATTCCTGTACTGCCAGTCATCACTCACTTTCCTCCAGGCCTCTCTTGTCATTCTGTCATTCATCACTTATTCCCACCTTTGACCACTCCAATCATTACCATCACCGCCTTCTCTTCACCCAAATCACTTTGTTTCTACCATCACAATCTTGCTACTTTTACCCACTCAATTCTAACTCTTCACCCTTTTTGCCTATTCCTGTCCCTTGTTCATGTTGCCTTGAGTGACCATACCTTACAGTAGTGATTGCTCTTTACTCTTATGGTATGTAAGCAAACTCTCTGTGCTGACGACAGGAAAGAATGCCCCTCACACTACCCAACACACTCCATACTGTGGTTGACTAGTGAATAGACAAGATGTAGGGTCAAGAGATCCCTTTGGGCCTGTCTCATCCAGGACATGACAACCTCATTACTGATGGTGACACAATAAAATCGACCTGATATACTCTGTAAATGGGCTGGTGATAGAAAGGGCATCCAGCTGTAGAAACCAAACTAAATGACAGAGAGACCAGTCTATGAGGGTAGTGGCACTCAATAAAAATTGACTCAGTCAACAGCAAAAATAGACCTAAAATTAATGACGACGATGATGATGACAAAGATATCATCATCGTCGTTTAACGTCCGCTTTCCATGCTAGCATGGGTTGGACAATTTGACTGAGGACTGGTGAAACCAGATGGCTACACCAGGCTCCAATCTGATTTGGCAGAGTTTCTACAGCTGGATGCCCTTCCTAATGCCAACCACTCAGAGTGTAGTGGGTGCTTTTACATGTCACCCGCACGAAGGCCAGTCAGGCGGCACCAGCAACGATCACGCTCAAAGTGGTGCATTTCATGTGCCACCCGCACAAGAGCCAGTCCAGGAGCACTGGAAACGATGCCCCTGGACTCGTTGCCAGTGCCCAACATTTCAATGTTAGGGATGATACTTGGTAGGTTGGAAAATTGAAAAAGAAGGATAAACAAACAAGAATTATGGTTGAAGGATTATTGCAGAATAATAATGCTGAACCATTAAAAAGAAAAGAAAATCTGTGTCTGATATCCCAAGGCAAGTTGCAATATACCACACTTAAATAAATTACATTACATGTTTCTGTGAACCAAACTCATAACAAAACCAGATAACAACAGTTATAGTGATGGTGTTAGTAAATATATTTAGCTATGAAAAGGAGATAAAAAAAAAACAATGTTACTGTAAATAATTTAATGAATTAACAAACTGTAGGCAGGGGGCATGACTGGGTGGCAAAAAGGTTGCTTCCCATCCACATGGCTCTGGGTTCAGTCCCATTGCAAGTGTCTTCCACTATAGCTTTAAGCCAACCAAAACCTTGTGGGTAGATTTGGTAGATGGAAACAGAAAGAAACCTGTCGTGTGTGAGTGTGTGTTTGTCCACCACCACCAATTGACAAATGGTGTTGCTGTGTTTACATCCCTGTAACTTAGCAATTTAACAATAGAAACAAATAGAATAAGTAACAGGGTTAAAAAATTAAAATATGCATAGGGAGTGATTCACTCGACTAAAATTCTTCAAGGCAGTGCCCCAGCATGTTGGTTTGAACCCCAAACCACATGATTATGAAGCAAAATACATAATCAGACAACCATCTCCCTACGCTATCACGGACTTCCTATCCAGAGAGATTTACCTTGTATCTGTTTGATTCCAAAAAAAAAAAAAAAACTGGCCTTTGGTGCTTTGGAAAGATATGTATAAAGATTTACACAAATAATATACAATATAAATAGGTGCAAGTGTGGCTATGTGGTAAGAAGCTTGCTTCCAAACCACATGGTTCCATGTTCAGGCCAGTGTCTTCTGCTATATCATCAGACCAACCAAAGTCTTGCGAGTGGATTTAGTAGACGGAAACTGAAAGAAGCCCATTGTATGTATATATATGTGTGTGTGTGTGAGGGTGTGTATGTGTGACTAATGCTTGACAACTGGAGTTTGTGTGTTTACATCCATGTAACTTAGCAACTCAGCAAAAGGGGCTGATGGAATAAGTACCAAGCGTAGCAAAGAAATTACGGACTGGAGCCAATACATTCCAGTAAAATTTCTTCAGCCCATTGCCTCAGCATGGCCTCAGTCTAATGACTGAAAGATGTAAAAGATAAAAATATTCTGTCTGTCTCTCTTTCTCTTTCTGTCTCTCATACACACACACATACATGATATCAATACTGACATTTTAAACTAATGATGCTAGTGTCTAAATTTGTAGAGCTATACAACCCAATCATAAGCAAATTTATTTTCAGGAATTTTACGAGTATTTGGAATATTAACACTATCACGCTAATATAGAAGGTATTGCTAATTCCCAGCATTCTATGATGTCAGTGTTTCAAGCCAATATTGGTCCATTTTGCACCAATTTCTCATTTATCACAGAACTATCTGTCTGACAGGCAGCTCACTTCTAACCAATCTCTACTGGATGTTCCTTTGTGATGATATGTTTGATTAGTGGTGATGGAGAGAAATAGAGAATGGCAGAGGAGAGAGAGAGAGAGAAGAGAGAAAGACAGTAAAATGATGAAAAAAGTTATTTAATGTTTTCACTCTTCCAATTAGCTTTCTTACCACCCACATCAGACAATGTGTCTCTCTGCATATATATATATATATATATATATATATATATACACACACACACATACACACACTTATGTATTGGTGTGTGTGTATGTATGAATGAGTGGACAAACCAAAGAAAGTGGCACTCAACACATTTGGTAAGAGTTATATATATATTATTCATTTAATAACAGTTTGATTTGGCTCCATGCAACTTAAAATTTCATAGGCTTGTCCATTGAACCTCTGTGTGTGCACGTATGTATATATATATATATATATATATATATATATATATATATGCATGCATGTATGTATGTATATCTATATAAATATATATTTATGTGTGTGTGTATGTATATATATATATATGTATGTGTGTGTATGTATATATATATATGCTTGTGTGTATATATGTGTGTGTGTGGTGTGTTGGTGTCTGTGTGTGTATATATATATATATATATATATATATATATATATATATATATATGATGACTGTTCTTCATATCCTTGGTCATGAAGGAGATCAAGTAACACTTTCTATATACATATATATACATGCACACACACAGACACACAAACACACAGGCATACACATATATGTATATACATACATATAGTTGTGTGCATCTGAGTGTAATGTATAAATGCAAACAAGAAGTGAAGAGGCACCACACAATATCAAAAGAATATTATATTTACTGAAGATAACATTTCAAGTTACATAACTTTATATTTCATCTGGGAATTTGAGATGTGAAATGTTGAGTTACATAATGTCAAATATCAGCATTAATAAATATAATATTGTGTGTGTGTGTGAGTGAGTGTGTGTGTCCATTTATCCATCTACATCATCGTTTTTACATCTGTTTTTCCCATCTGGCATGGGTTGGATGAAGTTTATAGCTGAGAAATTCTACAGTCAAATGCTTTACGTGGTAATTCTCCATTTCAAATATGGTACTTCCATTCCACATCTATGCAACATTGAATCACTTAGTTACCAGATATTTGTTTATGCGAAACACAAATATATATCACTACTACTAAAACAGTGTTCAATGCACAAACATATGGAAACAAACATAAGCACACAAATGCATACATGCACACACACACACACACACACACATACACTCACACACACATACACTCACACACACACATACACTCACACACACAAAGCTATATTATTGCCAACTATGAGAAAATGACATCTAGATACTATCTTCCCATGAGGCATTATATATTGATCAGAACAATCTGGAAATTCACCATCATCATCATTATCATCATCATTATCGTTTAACATCTGTTTTCCATGATGGCATGGGTCGTACTCTTCAACAAGAACTTTTAAGTCAGAAGACTGCATCACTCATTGCTATTTGCTTTGGCATAGTTTCTACAGTTGGATGCTCTTCCAAACACCAATCATTCTTCAGAGTGTACTGGATGTTTTTTATGTGGCACCAGCAGCCATGAGGTCACTTGCAGGACAAGACTTTCTCGACTGAGGAGACAAGGAGTAGTACTAAGGGACAGAAAAAGGAATTTTGCATTAGAGGGGAAACGTGGTTGCATCAGGTGGGAGTAGAGTGGTAAGAAATGGGAACGTGAGAGAGAGAGAAAGAAAAGATTGTAATAATGTTGAGCGGGACAGGAACTCAACAAGTAAAACGAAAATATCAGCAGACAAAGATGACCTTATTGATACTCGTGGGTAAAAGAAAATATTGGTGGAACTTAAGATTTAAAACAGCCACCAAGTTAACCCTTTCATTACTAACCCGGCTGAAACTGCCTTTGGCTTTGTAGTACAAATGTCTTGTTTTCATAAGTTTTAAATTAAAATCTTCCACCAAACCTTAGTCACAATTTATGCTCCTAACACTAACTTAATGATAACTAAGTTATTTTACTAAATTCATTGTTATATTTAAAATTAATTGAAAGAAACACAAAGCATCTCAAAATAAATACGGTAACGAAAGAGTTAAAATACAATCAACCAGATACTGTTGTGTGGGACCACAAGGATAAAACATGCTCTGTTGTGGAAATCATCTCCCTTGTTCTTTTGCCCATCTTGAGGAACTCCTTAGATCTGTGTATATGTCATATACTCGACCGTATAATTACCTCTGGTTGTTTATCATTTACCCTCATCATCTATCCACTTCTTATTATCTTACCCTCTCTTGCACTGTTGTCACAAAAAAATACATCCAGTAAACTCTATAAAGCCATTGGTGCTAGGAAAAGCATCCAGCCATGGAAGCCATACCATAAAAATGAAACTCATGAACATACAACACACACACACACATACACACACACACACACTCACACACACACACATGCATATATCCATAGAGCTTTCTGTTAAATCTTTACCTGAAGAAATATTTCATTATATTTAGAAGCCATTTATTTCTAAAATCAATATAATAGCGTCTTACTGTATTTTGATGCTAAATTGTATCTTCATTGTTAATCTCTGAGAGTAGAAGCTCTCTCATGTAAAAGTTTTACATATTGAAAGAATATAATTGAATCATACATGTTTCAGTTGTTTATGATATTTTACAATATTACTTAACATATTTTTACTGTATATGAAAATCACCTTGCTTTTTCACATGAAACTTTTTACTTTCAACAGTCCATTGATGATGGAGACACATAAACATATATGCTTTTTATGCTGCACGTGACCTAGTGAAATATATCATATCTGGGGAATATACATGCACACACACACACACAAATACACACATGTTGACACATACATATCCACTCACACACACAAACATGTATACAAACATGTGTGTATGTGTGTGTGTGTGTCTATGTTGTTCCATCATCAGTGGATAGCAGAAGAAGTAAGATTCATATCTAATCACTTAGTCATTCTTCTATATTATATTATCACTCTGAAACCCTGAAGCTGTTTATTTTTGTCGAGCGCATAGGTAAAGATATATACAAAAGACTATTTCTTTATAAAATACATATATATCAATTTTACACATACACATCATCTGTGGCAGCCAGTTTTTTTTTTTCTTTTTTAATTAGAGGATGTAAAACTCTGTTGTCTATCATTTATTTCTCTCCTTTTGATTTTTCCAAGAAAGACACTGTCCAAAATGCTATTGTATTCTTTATTAGTGATTTTACTACATAATATAAGTCTTACTGACAGATATCAACACCAACCTTTTTAGAGTCTGTTTGACCATATAAATAAGCTCTCCCCCCATGTGTGTATAT
>NC_068986.1:73723568-73724185 GCF_001194135.2 Octopus bimaculoides | reverse complement strand
TATATATATATATATATATATATATATATATATATATATATATATGTGGGGGGGGATGGGTGCTTGTACAAACACACACACACACAGAAAGACCAAACAGGTAGACAGTGGTAGGATTATATATCTATGTGAATTAAATAAATACGGGAAAATAGACCTTGACTACAAAGAAAACATATAATGTTTACTACATGTCGCTTCATGGAATATCTCTACATTTCAGTGATTAGTCACCTTGTCAGCCACTGTTGAACTAAAAACAGTTAGTCATTTAACCACACAATACAGAGCAGTTGTTGACAGTATGAGTGGTTAGCACACATACACATACACAAACATACATACATACATACACATAGACATTTTATAAGACTTGAATTCAAGGACTGCGACCATGCAGGGGCACCACCTTCAAGGATTTAGTTGAACAAATTGACCCCAGCACTTATTCTAAAACCTGATACTTATTCCATCAGTTTTTTTGAGCCACTGTTACAGGAATTTAAACAAGCCAACAATGGTTGTAAAGCAGTGGTGGGGGACAAATACAAATACACACACACACGCACACATACACACACACACACATATACACACACACACACACACTCTCTTTC
>NC_068986.1:73722418-73723266 GCF_001194135.2 Octopus bimaculoides | reverse complement strand
GAATTCACTATAGCCTGGGGTTATAGTAGAAGAAACTTGCCAAGGTGCCATGCAGGGGTACTGAACCCTGAAACATGCAAATAAAAAAATCAAACTTCATGCCATACAACCACACCTGTGTCTATTTAAATATTTACCATCATTATCGTAATTACTAATGTCATGAAGAAACACAAAGGCACACACACACACACACATTCATATGTGTGACTGTATGTGTGTGCATGTAAACAAATATTTGTGGCTGCAGACACAAACATTTGTAAATATGTAATTAGGTAAAAAAAAAAAGGAGAAAAATGGGGGAGATTTCATAGGTACTTTTAACAACAACTATTGTGATATTTCTCTTCTTTCAGCAATTTATCTGAAACATTTCATCAAAAATTAATCCCATGAGGACGACAAACTGAGAAGAAAAATAAAGTAACAATTTTGGAATAATGGCCAACGATGGAATAAAGAAAACAGAAAATACTTTTACAATGAAGACTTGAATGAAAAGAAACGATACTAGAATTTCATAGGTAATTAAAGATGGATAAAAGTATTTAGTGAGAAAATGAAGACGCTGAGTGAAATGGCAATAAAAATCACATAAAGATGAAACTGCATATAAAGAGAGTGAAAACTAAGTTGGCAAGAAATAAATTCCAGAGGAGTTTTCTTTGTCACATATCAAATGAAGTTTCAGAAGTTAAACAAAGAGAATAAATAAAAGGATTAACTTTAGCCTGTTTTCGAATGCAGATACGTGGATCTTCTTTCAATACATACATTATAAATGTTTATGTGTGTGTGTGTGTGTGTGTGTGTGTGTGTGTGTGTGTGTGTGTGTGTGTGTGTGT
>NC_068986.1:73704273-73722408 GCF_001194135.2 Octopus bimaculoides | reverse complement strand
GTGTGTGTGTATGTGGCTGTGTGTGTGTGTGTGTCTGTCTGTGTGTGTGTGTCTGTGTGTGTGTGTGTGGCTGTGTGTGGCAAGAAGCTTGCTTCTCAACCACCTGGTGCGGGTTCAGTCTCACTGCATGGCATCTTGGGCAAGTGTCTTCTAATATAGCCTCAGTCCTACCAAAGCTTTGTGAGTGTATTTGGCAGATGGAGACTGAAAGAAGGCCATTGTATATATGTATGTATGTATGTATGCATGTATATATATGTGTGTGTGTGTGTGTGTGTGTGTGTGTGTGTCTGTCGTTATGTCTGTGTTTGTCCCTCCAACCATCACTTGACAACCAGTGCTGGTGTGTTTATATGTCCGTAACTTAGCAGCCCATAACAAAAGAGACCGATAGAATAAATACTAGGCTTAAAAAAAAGAAGTCCTAGGATTGATTTGTTCAACTAAAAATCCCTCTAAGGCGGTGCTCTAGCATGACCATAGTAAAAATACTGAGACAAATAGAAGAATAAAAGAACATATATAAATGTATATAAACATACATATATACATACAAGGGGGTGCTGAAAGGTTCCTGGCTTTGGGTAAAAGAAAATACAAGAGGATCAGTTAATTATAATTTTCTTCAACATATTTCCCCTCTCAGATTCACATATATATTGCAGTGGTCCTTCAATTTTTCTAAGCCCTGTAAAAGACCTTGGAAGGTTGGGCCATCAACCAGGCCTTTTGTGACACCTTTAAAGCCAGGAACTTTTCAGCCCCCCCCCCCATATGTGTGTGTGTGTGTGTGTATACACACACTCACACATTCATTGGTATGGTGATGCAAACAGGAAAAATATAACTCAAAATATGAGTATTTGTATATTTTTTATTGATATTTAGCAAAAGCAACAGAGTGACTCAAGGGCCAACAGTTTTGTGTGGTAGCACTTATACGTGCATACATATATATATACATATACATATATAGGAAGGTGAGTGCCCAAATAGTTAGAAAAATGTATGTGGGTATAGCTATAGAAATATATCATAAAGAAAATGGAGAGTTTGAACAGATCTTAATCAATTTACTTACATTTTGTTAATTATATAAGCCTATGATCATTCTATATCAATCTTCATTCAAATTACAATTAAACTTGCATTATGAAATAACGATGGTAGATATTTCTTCAGGGTGAAAATCAACACATTTGTTTTTACATCCTAATAGATTGAGCGTTCATCAACAGACTAAAATAGCAGCATGTGTTTATTTATGTATGTGTGTGCCCTGAAGAAATATCTACACTTGTTATTTCATAATGCAATCTTAATTGCAATTTGAATGAAGATTGATATGAAAACGATTGTAGGCTTATATAATTGACAGAATGTAAATAAATTGATTAAGCTCTGTTCAACTCTCCATTTACTTTATGATATATATGTATAGGTGCAGGAGTGGCTTTGTGGCAAGTAGCTTGCTTACCAGCCACATGGTTCCGGGTTCAGTCCCACTGCATGGCACCTTGGGGAAGTGTCTTTTACTATAGCCTCAGGCCGACCAAAGCCTTGTGAGTGGATTTGGTAGATGGAAACTGAAAGAAGCCCGTCATATATATGTATATGTATATATATATGTGTGTGTTTGTGTGTTTGTGTGTCTGTGTTTGTCCCCCCAACATCACTTGACAACCGATGGTGGTGTGTTTATATCCCTGTAATTTAGCGGTTTGGCAAAAGAGACCGATAGAATAAGTACTAGGCTTACAAAGAATAAGTCCTGGGGTCGATTTGCTCGACTAAAGGTGGTGCTCCAGCATGGCCGCAGTCAAATGATTGAAACAAGTAAAAGAGAGTAATGAATATATATATAGAGAGAGATTTGATTTCAATATTTACTTGTGCAACGCAACAACTAACAATGCTACACCACACAGAGTGTCCCAGAATTAATTAACTGTTTCAATGAAATTGAGCAAATTTTTAAAAAAAACTGACAGAATTTTATGTCTATTACCAAAACAAATAGATTTGTAAATCTTATGTTAAACTTTTATTGAAATTTTTCAACATGTCTGTATCCCTGCATACTTCAAATCTCAACTTAGCATTGTGAAACACATTTTGAAGCATTTCAGGAGTTAGTTCATGCACTGCTAACTGAATGTATTCTTTAAGCTCAGCTAGATGATTGCTCCATCTTGGGGATGGAGGTAAAGAAAATTATTGCTGCCAAATTGATAAAAACTGTCATAGACAAATAAGAAGGGTCCAACAGAAATGAAAATAAAATTGTAAACAAAATTCAAAATTTATACATTTTTAACATATTAAACATGATAAACATAAATAAAAGTGAGTTTTTTTTATAAAAAATGCATCCAATTTCACTCAAATCATCATTAATTCTGGAACACCCTGTATTTTCTCATCTGAGTAAATGAGGGAGGGAATACAGGTGGGGATGGACTAATTGCAGATGGCGAGTGTAGCTTCCGGAAGTGATAATGTGGTCAAACTCAAATGGCTGTGAGTCACGACAGCAGTTTGTTTATTTTTGTATGAACTTTTTGCATTATATAGTTCACACATGGATGACATAGAAAGCAGACATGCTGCTGGGCCATGTTGTGTTGCACAGGATTGAAAATGTGAAACAGGACACTTCTAGAGAATGGATGAATGGGCTTGTTGTGCCTTTACCCAGTTGCACACACACACACACACACACACACACATGGTTCGGTGGTGTGCAGGATGGTATCATGAAACATCAACAGGCGGCTGACAAAACTTTTAATGTTCTTCTCATTTCCTCTGCCACATTGAACGAAAAGGTTTCCATGAAATATTATATGCTACTTATAATGCATTAGTAGTGTGCATATTTTACCAGCGGAAGATGGTCTAAGACAAAGATAAAAACCAGTGCAGTATACTCAAATCTAATTAATCTGCATTTTGTGGGGCCCATAGTCGGCGTCAGAAATTTTTTTTAGTCAACAACAATTCGAGGAGCCTGATTAATATTTGTTGCAAATTTGGAGGCAAGTGGCTGGATACCCTTCAAGTTATGGGCTTTAATACTGTGAAAAAGCTTTAAAAATGCAGGTTATCTGCCCATGAGCCCACATTAGGCAAGAAGTTGAAATTTCTTTGGGCCCATGACACTCCATGGACCCTATGTAATGTATGTGTAAAATTTCATTAAAATCGGTTGGGTGGATCTCAAGTTATAATGACATGACAAACACACAGACATACACACATCCTGTGTTTTATTTATATATATATAATAATATTAATAATAATAATAATAATAATAATAATAATAATAATAATAATAATAATAATAATAAAACGGTAAAATTAGTCAATTCGTTAATTAATAATTAATAATTTTACCAAGTACTTTGGTACGTTAAAATAACCTTTTTAAGTAAAATTATACAAATATTCTCTAATTATAAACATAATTATAATCAGGGGTCAGCTAATTGCTTCACCACGCACCGAATTTAGAAATAGGAGTTAAAATGCCTTTTCTGCTACCATAAAGATCTCCCAGATAGTAACACACTTTTTTATGTAGACAAAGAGAAATAATAATGAATCCACATGACTCAGATTAGCTACACACGCGTTTCGAGATTAAAGTAAAGTTATATTTACTTACTTATTTCTCATCTTCAGTGCAGCATTTCGAGATATAAATTTGAAAGTAGACTGGAGCAACATGAAATGGAATACCTTGCCCAGCGGTTAGGGTGTTTACCTCATGATCATAATGTCATGGGTTCAATTCCTGCCCCAGCCAGCACATTGTTCCCTTGAGCAAGGTGTTCCATTTCATGTTGTTCTAGTCTACTCTCATTTCTCTTTTGCTGCAATTTCTCCCTCTGTACATTCAACTTTGCATTTGTCTGCATACTGTTCATGAAAGCTGATGAGACTAGTATCACTCACCTCTTCACGATGCAAATCCAATAAATCTTATGCATTTGTCAAATCTATTTCATCGAAGTCTAATTCATCTGCAAGGGTAGTAATCTTATCAATAATTGCAGCTATTTCTTGACTAAATTCTGGCAAATCATTCACACAATGCAGCAAAGGTTTGTTTCAAACAGCTCTCATGTTATTTGACATCACTCAATGCCAAGACTCTCAAATGCTTTTAATTACATTTTAAACGCTTGAATTTTCTCCAGAACTCAGCCATTGAAGCCTAATTATCACTCATATTAGCCTGTATTGCTTATTCAGATGTGATCTTCACATAATTGGTTTTGAACTTTGCTATTATCCTGAACTTATAGGTTGCCAAGTAGATATTGCATTAAGGAGTAAAAACAATCTTCACACAATTTTACACAAGTCACTTATAGCAGGATTATGTCTAGAACGATTATCCAAAAGATACGTTTAGGAATTTGTTTTGCAATATTCCTGATGTGAAATCATATACTCTTTACTCTTTTACTTGTTTCAGTCATTTGACTGTGGCCATGCTGGAGCACCGCCTTTAGTCGAGCAAATCGACCCCAGGACTTATTCTTTGTAAACCTAGTACTTATTCTATTGGTCCCTTTTTGCCAAACCACTAAGTTACGTGGACGTAAACACACCAGCATCGGTTGTCAAGCGATGGTGGGGGGATAAACACAGACACACAAACACACACACACACACATATATATTTACATATATACGACAGGCTTCTTTCAGTTTCCGTCTACCAAATTCATTCACAAGGCTTTGGTCAGCCCGAGGCTATAGTAGAAGACACTTGCCCAAGGTGTCATGCAGTGGGACTGAACCTGGAACCATGTGGTCGGTAAGCAAGCTACTTACCACACAGCCACTCCTGCACCTATATGTTGGAACATATTTTTTTCTTTTTGTTCTTTACTCACTTATTATTGTTCTTATTCTATCTTATGTCCATTGTCTGGAAATCTTTCATCACACGTTTGTGACCTCTTCAGTGACCCTTTTCATCCACATGTTTTCTCCTGCTCTACCTAGTCCATTCTAGAGAGGCAAAGATTATCCAGAAGCAAGCTAGATTATTGAAATTAGATTATTTTGATTACAAAGATTTGATTGTCAAAGATTTACCCAACAGGGTAAATCTTTGACAAAGAACTTCTTCAACCCACACTTTTTCACTTGAATGCTAAATGACTGATATTCTTTGTTACTTGTAGCCTCTGAATGAGGTTGGATTTTTGTATATGATTCATTACCATTGGTTTTAGTTTGAAATTACCATCAGCAATTCCTATCATGTTGCTCTGGGTGTTTTAAATGCCTCAAAAAGCAGTTTAGACTGTACAAAGTAAGAATTCAAGGTGATTGTTTACAATTCAGTGTGATTCTGTCTTTTAACATTTTATAGCCAGAAGCAGTTTTTACTTTCTTCTTCTTCTTTAGCAATGAAAGTCTTTGTGACTGAATGCTTCCACAATAAAGCAGTCTCATCTATACTGAAGACTTGTCTGTCATCATCATATCTTTCTTCTTAGGTAAAGCTTTTGAAATTCTGTTCTAAATTTTTCTGCAGTTTTTTTATCAGACCTGGAAAATTCACCTCAAATTCTTGCATTGTGTAATCCAGACTGCTTTCAGAAGCATTCAGAATCCATGCAGAGCTACCTATAAAATTTTTCCTATCTTTGCTTTATTATCTCTTTCCAGGTAAAGAATAGACTCAGAGCTTTTGTTTTGATGTGGTAGGTACTCGATGAAATGTGGTACTGAATATAGTCTTTGAGTAAAGAAAAATGCACTCAACACAAAGCACAGATAATACAAAATTTCAACATGACAACACACACACACACAATATGCACACACACACACACATATGCACAAACACACACATCAACACGCATTCATATGCACACACACACACAAATACACAAAAAACATATGCACACACACACATATGCATGTGTCTGTAAAACAAGACAGTTATTGCAAGAGCCATTAAATTACAAGGCTTTCTATGCATGCTGAATGCAGTGAAGAACAAACATGATTGTTTCTGATGATTATTATCAATTCATCAGGAATATTTAGTACATCCAATCAGCAAAAAGAGAAATGAAGTAATTTACAACAACTGTGAATATGATCAACACTGATTTTGCTCATTTGCATATCAGTACCATTTATAACCATGAATTAAATTAAGTACTGACAAAGTGTGTTTGTAGAGAAATTTCTAAATAAATTAACATGTGTATACAATTAATGAAGACACAAATAATGTACACTGACATTACAAAACACACACACCACACCATGTAAAACGTTTTAAAGTATATAACCATTCTTAGAGTGGTTGGCATTAGGAAGGGCATCCAGCCATAGAAACCATGGCAGATCAGACTGGAATCTGGTGCAGCTCTCTAGCTTACCAGTTGATGATGACGACGATGATGATGATGATGATGATGATGATGATGATGATGATGATGAGGAGGAGGAGGAGGAGGAGGAGGAGGAGGAGGAATGGATATCTTTACAAGGTTAATTAGTAAGACAAGTTCATACACAATATAACTAGAAGACTATGCATCTGTAATAGAATCTTTGGTTCAAATCATTTCTAAAATTCTCTCCTACCCATTCTCTTTCTCTTTGACACACACACTACATAACTGTCCTTTTAATTTACATCACAAATGATCAACAAAATAATGTTGTTGCTTACAACCGATCAACAGAATAATCAATGAAATAATCACTGTATTAAAAATTACTGAGAAATCAACTTGTTTCATTTAGCTCAGGCAGACAGTTTCAGCATTTGAGACACAAGTATATACATGCCTAATGTTACACCTAGTATTTGTTGACACTGTAATCAGGAAACTCCTGGATCAGAAGTAATAATAATGATTTCACTGCATTCACCAGGACTTTAACGAGTGAGTCTTTCTGGGATATCAGACAGCTCCTGCTCATATGCATATTGAGAGCCACTTCCTGGCAATCCACTGGCAATCACCAACAGAATATTCCTAATGGGACCCAGAGATTGCTTGGTCCAAATTCTTTGCATGTCAGTATGACAATCATCAATGGAACATTCTTTAGTAGAACTAGAATTTGACCCTCTTCCTGTGGACCCTAGCCTTCCAGATGGAACAATATCTTCAGTTGAGATAACGTTAGTTTGACTCTGAATATTCTATTTATTTACTCGTTGAGTCTCAAGGAAGGGCAGTGTTCGTGACATTTGCAATCTCTAGCCCCCGAGAAAAGTGGGACTAATGATATCATTGTTGTGCTTAACCTGTTGGATCAACCTCTGTAGGAAATACATAAGCACGAGAAAATTCTAGAGGGCCAATGCTCTAGTCATATCAGGATGACATAAAACATTATATAAATCTATGATTCCAGAAAATGTTATAGTGGAGTATTTGGTAAGATTATCAATAACAGCTATAATGTGTCAGACGGCATAATTGTAGAACAATAAGTCTACATGCCAACTAAGAATTTTCTTCCTTGTTTGTTTGTTTTTTTTCACTACATTAATGACTAAATATGAATAAGATCACTTGTTGATGAGAATGTCATGTAAAAAGCTTCAAAGTAAAAGTGTTCACCATTTGCTAACACTTTCTATGATAGCCATAGCTTCCTTTCAATTGATGAGAGATTTGGTACAGGACGAAAAAGAATTCTGGAGAAAAACAAGGAACAGTTTTATTACACTGTAAAAGGATCCCCAAGATTGCTGTTCCTGAAGCATTAATTTTGACATGTAATGGAACTTCAAGTAAGATAGATGACAGAGAGGTATTGACTACTGAAGTTTCAAACAGATAAATAGCATTTAGGAATTTAGTGGCAGTTGAATGAGTTCCGATATAAGAGAGACCCATTTAATTATGAAGAAACTAGTAGTTGTTGTCAAGTAGAAATTCAATGTGCCAACAAAGAATTTTATGATTCCTTGGTTTTTCTTCTAAAATATCAATGAGATCTCCACTTCATCAGTGTGCATTGCTAGGCATTGAGTAATTAATGAGGTTTTTTCAATTTTTCTGGTTAGGGTGCAGATAATTATTTTTGATTTTGTATCCTAGGTAACAAATGGATATTTATCGGTGAAGAGATTGGTCATTGTATAACGTAATGTTGGGTTTCTTAGTAACTGAAGATAATTGAACGAAGTCACTATCATAACTCCTCAATAGTTTTGCTAACAATGACATCATCTGAATACACACAAACACCTTTGATATCCTTGTGCGTAAATTATACAATCCATCACTCTAACTACGCAATCATCATTGCTTTAGACACACCAAAGGCAATTTTGTAAACTGAAGTAAGTCTCTATCAGCTTGAAATGCAGTTTATCATGATTGGGGAGTGGAACCTGATAGTATGTTGTTATCAGATCCCCCCCCACACACACATTTTTTGTTTTTTGCCAGTAGAATTTATTGTAGGAAACTGAGCCCAAGATCTTCAATACTAGTTTCAAATTTTGACACAAGTCCAGCAAGTTTGATGTGAGGGGGAAAGTTGATTACATCAACCCCAGTGCTCAACTGATACTTATTTTATCAACCCCAAAAGGATAAAAACTAGAGTTGATTTTATCAGAATACTCAGAGTATAAAGATGAAGGAAATACTGTGAAGGATTTTGCCTGGTGTGCTAACGATTCTGCCAGCTCGCCGCCTTACTGAGATCTTCAGTGTTAAGAAGTGTATAAGTTGATCCCTTGTGAGTATTTGATAAGATGTTATAAGTCAGTGTTTCCCACTACAACCACTTGCACTAGTTATAAAGGAACTGAGGGTTCAATAATATCATTATCAAGATGTTTAATTTTCAACCAATATTTCATTGAATGGTAAAAACAAGTAGTAAGATTCAGCAGCAATTGGTTTCAAATTATATGAGAGTAAAAACATATGAAGAGGAGTCATGAACATGGAAACAAGTTGAGTAATAGTAAATCTTTGATATATAACAGTCATGTCATTCAAGAACACCATGTGCCAGTGGAATGTAAAAAGCATCTGTGTTGGTGCGACAGAGACAGCTCTTGTGCTAGTGCCATGTAACAGGCACTCATACCAGTATCTGTGCTGGTACTGTGTTTAACCCTTTTGATACCAACCTGGCTGAAAATGCTTCTGGCTCTGTAGTACAAATGTCTTGTTTTCAAAATTTCTGAATTAAGATTTTCCACCAAAACTTAGTCGCAATTTATGTTCTAACTTATTTTACTAAATTCTTTGTTATATTTAAAATTAACTGAAAAAAAAAACAAAAAAAAAAACAGAGCATCTCAACAGAAATATGGTAACAAAAGAGTTAAAGCACCTGAGCTAGTGCTACATAAATAGCACTTGTGCCAGGACCATGTTAACATGTTAAAACCACCCAGCACACCCTGTAAAGTGGTTAGTATTAGGAAGGGCATCCAGCCATAGAAACCAAGCCAAATCAGATTGGGACTTGGTGAGGCTCCCCATCTTGTCAGCTCTGATCAAACCATCCAATTCATGCCAGCATTGAAAACAGACTTTTAATGATCGTGATGATAATGATGTACCGAATTCATAGAAGAACACAAGCTATGTAAACATTTAAATGTGTTTTTTGATGTATAAAAAGAAACAAAAAACAAAAAACAAAAAAAAAATACAAATGGGCACAAGTATGGCTGTGTTATAAGAAGTTTGCTTCTCAACCACATGGTTCTAGTTCAATCCTACTCTGTATCACCTTGTACAAGTGTCTTCCACTATAGCCTTAGTCCAATCAAAGTGTTGTGAGTGAATCTGGTAGATGAAAATGGCAAAAAGCCTGTGCGCACACGCACGCGTGTGCGTGTGTGTGTGTGTGTGCGTGTGTCTTTGTATTTTGTCTTTATCGACCATCGCTGCTTAACAACTGGAGTTGGTTTGTTTACATCCTCATGAATTAGTAATTCAGCAAAGGATACCAACAGTACCAGATTTGAGGAAAAAAAAAGTACTGCGATTGATTTGTTTGACTAAACACTTCAAGGTGGTGGCCCCAACATAGCCGCGGGCAATGAATGGAAGAAGTAAAAAATAAAAGATAGACAGAGATTTTGAAACACATAAAGATGTAGAAATCATCTGCTTAGTCTGAGATGCCAGGTCAATTCAAAGACCTTGACAGAATATTTTGACAGACATCCTTAGCTGTGAAACTAGTAACGCTACTGGAATTGAGTAAAGCATCAATATATTGGTTAACCATATATATGCTAATAGCTATTTCTTCAAGAAATGAGTCAAGGAATGAAAAAGGGACAGAGAATTACCAAAAAAAAAAACAAGATTCAGTATATAGAAATAGAGGAATAAAACCAAGAGATTATGGAAAGAGATAGAGAGAAAGAGAGAGAATAACACAAGAGTAAAAGTGATGAGAGAAAGAATGAGAAATAAAGAGGAAGATAGGTGTCTGAAGAAGATTGAAAGGTAATAAAACAACAAAGGTGATAGGCAGAGACCAGAAGATAATTACTGTATAAATGTCCTTCCTCAAGCGTAGTTGTACACAAGTTGTTTTGATATTTAAGTAAGATATAGTCAAGGCAGGTATTATAGAATTGATAGTGAGTCCCCAGTGAGCTGAGTTGACAAGTTGGTTTTGATTCTGAATTATGAAGCAATTCTTAGAAAACTTTGGTTAAAGCAGAACTGTCATAAAACTAATTTATTTTCACATCAAAGTCAAATTGGCTCCTCCCCTTCTTTTTTAAAATATATTCAGTCATAAACAATGAAATAATTATCACACATATGAGATAAGTCAGATATATGCTTGCTGTACATGTGACTGTTTACTTTAGTAAGCCAACAAAATGTTGTATGGGTTAGAGATTATATAAGTTAAAATTAAAAGGGATTCCAGATTATATAAAGTAAATTTAAACAGGCACAGGAAGAAGTTTGCCAATTAGTTCTGGGTTCAGTCCCAATGTGTGTTACTTTGGGCAAGCATCTTCTACTATAGGCCCAGGCTGTGAGGGAATTCAGTAGACAGTAACTTCATATATATATATAGGTGTGTGTGTGTGTGTGTGTGTGTGTGTGTTGCTGTTTCCTAGCCTTGACATCATGTGATAAATGTAAAGAAGTCACCATTATGCAAATCATATTCTTTGTCTCCAATCTTCCATGAAAACATGTCTGGTCATGGAGAAATAACTGGTTCTCTGCTGGTTACAATGACAAGAGTTCCAGTTGATCCTATCAACAGAATAGCCTGCTCATAGAATTAACATGCAAGTGACTGAGCACTCCACAGATACATGCACCCTAAATGTAGTTCTCAAAGAGATTCAGCATGACACAGAATATGATGAGACTGGCCCTTTGAAATACAGATACTGCTCATTTTTACCAGCTGAGTAGATTGGAGCAAAAATGAAATAAAGTGTTTTGCTCAAGGGCAAAATGCACCACTAAGAACTGAATTGAACCCATGACCTTACAATCGTGAGCTGAATACCCTAACCACTAAGCCAACTGCCTATACTATGGGGAAATATTAGCTTACTTGAAAACAGGTGAGGATTGGCTACATACAGAAGGGGCATCCAGCTACAGAGAGTCTACCTCAACAAATTTCATTCAACTCTATGAATATGGGAAAATGGGTGCTAAAACGATAATAATGATGGTAACGATGATGATGATGATGATCAAGGCCAGTTTTAAGCCAATTAAATTTGTTTAAATTGGGCCCTGCACTAAGAGAGAGAGCCCCTCACATATGCTCAAGCAGAGGATACTATGATGAATTTTTAGTATATCATTGTGGTTAATGATGGAGTCTCAAGCTCTCAATGCTTTTTGGCTGAGACTGGTGTACTACATGAAGCATGAAACATCAATCTTCAGCTTTTGTAAAGTAGAGGGCCCAACTGACAATTCTCTAATTGGGCCCTGCTCTTCCTAGTGCCAACTCTGATGAAGCTGATGGTGGTGCTTTTGATGGTAGGGGTGGGTGAAATTTAAGCCGCAATTTTGACTCCTTGAAACTAGAAAACAGCTCTACATGAATGAGAATGTGATGAGTCAATAAACCAACTTTTCTATTATATCTGTGGTGTTTAATGTAGTAAGAGAACATTGTCAAGTTAGATTACATAAGCTATGTCTTTAGATAAGAGTGATTCACAATCAGCAGAGAGGAGGAAAAATAAATAAAAATAAAAAAGTCAAAATAAAAGTAGTGTAAGATTTATCAGTTGCTTTCAGCAGGAATATTCAAATAGTAAAATATAAATATGTAAAACAAAACTAAAAAACTAAAAACTGCAATGGTGTACACCAATATCTTTAACTGTGATCTGATGATAATCTTAATTCTTTGATTTATTTCAAATCTCTAACAGTAATTCTCAAACTATTCAGTAAAAATAATAAATCAGAACCAAAACCTGGGTGGCGAAATTCTTGGAAAACAATCTCAAAATAAATAAATGGTATCATTCTGTTTTGTCTCTATTAAAAAAAACAAAAGCAAAAAAGAAAAAACAATTTCTTTGAATATTTGTTGTTGTTATTGTAACCATGGTATCAGCAAACATTGCAAGAGAATGTAATTAATATGTATTTAATATGGTTGTCATTGCTGTTGCTGTTGTGACAGCATTTAATTGTCTGATAGATTCCTTATATATGTTAATTATCAAAACTAAGAATTACAATAACAAAAATTGTAGTATTGATGACAAAAATTTGCAAAAATAAATCAGTGCATGGCTGACTAAAAATTATGACAGCGTTACATTATTTTGTTTGTCTTTTGTTCAAATATTTGCCATTGCTGTTGCTGCTGTTGTTGTTTATTACACAAATCAAACAAACCAGTACCCTCTCTTCACCCTCACCACCACCACCACCACCTAAAAATAAAGAAAACAAGAAAGAGGTGAAAGAGTGTCTGAAAGCTAAAAGTGAAATCTGTAAGATTGTTTTCAATCGAATGAATCAAAAAATGGTATCATTAATGCAAAATGGTATGACTGATATTCTAGACAGAATGTCTGAGATTAGAGCCTTAACAATCTGCTGGTGCCATCTTGTCTTTGCAGTCAATAAGATAAAATGATTTTGGATGATATCGCCACCTCCAACACCAACCATTTCATCCTTACAGAATTTCTTTCTTTAAAAAAAGGCAAAGTTTTGAAAGAATTCTCCAGAATCATTCAAACCAATTTATTGCAGAAGAAGAGTTCTAAGAGACGAAGGCACTGGAAACTTAGTTCTTCACATTTTTGACATTGTTGTTGTTGTTGTTGTATCATTATGACTTCGTTATTTATGAGAAAGTGAAAGTAGTATGGTAGTTTTGGCAATAATGGAGGTGGTAATGATAGCAGTGGTGGTGGTGGTGGTGGTGCCAAAACTGATGATAGGGTGGTGGTGGTAGTAAAGACAGTGAAATGAGTGTGATTATGGTGATAATGATAATATAATGATGATATAGTGATGGTGTTAGTGATGGTGTTGCTGGGCAGTGATGGAGGGGCAAGGTTGTAGTGATGGCATTAATAGAGGAAGGTGGTGGTATGGTGGTGACATGCAAAGGAAAATGATGGTAGTATAAGACATGACCTTATCCGCAGCTACTTGTTTACAGTTGTTGAGGCAAGAGAAAGAGACCGGAGAAGAGAGGAAATTATTGTCACTGGTGAATGAAACTGGCCTTTATAATAATACGGAACTAGAGTGTTACAGAAAGAGGTTGCTAAGTGTGACACAGGGGATCAAGGTGGAAGAAGGATATGGTGGTGGGATGATGATGGGGTCAGTGTGGTATAGTGAGGTGATGAGGGTGCCATGGTGGGGGTGCTGTGATGGGGGTGCTGTATGTGGGTGTTCTGGTGTGATGGTAGGGGAAGTGGTGGTGGTGGTGGTTGTAGTAGTAGTAGTTGTATTAGTAGCAGCAGCAGCAGTAGCAGTTTTCAAAATGAATGTTGTTGAATCTCAGTTCCATCTCTAATCATGCAGATCAATAGATCAAATGCATTTCAGTCATGACCATCTTGTCAGTTTTTTTTCTTTTTATGTTTTTCAAGCACAATGCATCTTGGACTACATCATCCAGTGATTACAGCCAGTGTCTTTTTTTGTTTTAGCTATTTCTAGGTAGCCAGTTATATGCCAGAATGGCAACAAGTGTACATGGTTTGCTGATACATAGAAGGGTTTGTAACCTTTCCATTGTAACTGAAGTCAATAAATATGATAAAAATTTCCTATTCTTTGTTAGAAGAGAAAAGGCACCACATAGAAATATGGTCAGTGGTTAAGTGGCTTAGAATGGATTAGTAGCCAATAATAAGTGGATTAAATCGGTAGATGGTGAGAAATAAGCTAGAGGTAAGCTCTGGAAAGCTGAAATGTGCTACAGCAGACCAAACGAAGATCTAGATTAAACAGCAAATGGACAAAAACAGTAAATATGTTGATGGAATCCTGCAAACCTGATCAATTTCTTATATGAAGGGGGAAACATATGAATCAGAAATTCGTTCTGTTGATAATACTGTCAACATGGATAAGAGTAAATCTTATTGAGCAAGCTAACATATTCTACAGAACATTAGAATGGTATTTTCCTCCAAATTTCACTGGTTTACTGACCTTTTGTATCTTCTCTACAAGAAATTCTTTATGTGAAAAAGTAGAGGAAAATGTTGGTGGGTAAAAAGCTTGCCTCCCAACCATATAATTTGGGGTTCAGTCCTACTGTGTGGCACCTTGGACAAGTGTCTTCTACAAAAAGACGGAAACTGAAAGAAGCCCATCATGTGTGTGTGTGTGTGTGTGTGTGTGTGTGTGTGTGTGTGTGTGTGTGTGTGTGTGGATGCGTGTACATATATATCTTTGTGGGTATCTTTGGGCTTGTGTTGTGTTTGTCCTCCACCATCGTTTAACAACTGGTGTTGGTTTGTTTATGTTCCCGTAATTGTGCAGCTTGGGAAAAGAGACCTCTAGAAGTACCAGATTTAAAAAACAAGATGAGAACTAGGATCAATTTGTTTGACTAAACTCTTCAAGGTGGTGCCAGCATGGCCACAGTCCAATGACTGAAACCCCTGTAAAAGATAAATAAAGTGCTGAGTCCAAGATTAGTAAATAGCTACTAAATATCTGATCAACAAGGGAGAATGTGAGAATACCAACATTGGCGTGAATAGTAGCCCCTTCTGGATGTATGACAGATACATCACATCTCACCTAGAAGTCTATGCTTTCCAGGTGAGAAGTGTTGAATTGAAGAATAGAAGATAGCTGCTAGATATCTGATCAACAAGGGAGATTGGGATGCCTTGAAATTTCCACATTGTGATAGAAAATGTCATTTGTGCTATGCCAGTATGACAGATTTTACTGATATCATTAACTACTCAAAGATGTCACCAGGATACTGCTTCCCCGTGAGCCAACATAACATTGTCATCAAAATCTTCTACACTACATCATCATCATCATCTTCATCATTTTCATTTAGTGTCCATATTCCATGCTGGCATGGGTAAGATGGTTTGACAGGATCCAGTAGGATAGAAGAGTGTGTTGAGCTCCAAGTCTATAGCATGATTTCTATAGCAGGACACCCTTCCTAATGCCAAACACTTTACATAATGCTTTTGTGTTTTTTTTTGTCAATGACACTATAAACCTTTCCAGGACAAGAGCCCCACTACTGAGAATGGGTGTAGTATTGAGGGGGATGGCTTTATGCTAGCGTGTTGAAAGACGAAGGGGAAAATTCCTATAGAAACAGCAGCCCTATACAAACACAATAGACCATGCTTTGGTGTAGAGTTAAGCTTCCCAAATGAGGTGAATCTTTGAGAGAAACTGTGGAAAAGGAGAACATATGAAGAAGTAATATGAAACTTACAGTTTTTATATCCAGGTTATAAATGTTCAATTGTATCTATTTTAGATTTTGGGGGGATATGAACATATGCACGCAATCACATGTGCGTATAGCATACATACATACATGCATACATACATACATACATACATACATGTACATAAATAGCAATGTAACGTAATCTAACACATTTATGCACTTAAATGATCTGCACATCCACAACATGAATGCAAGTTTATTTATGCATTCATACATGCATGCACTAAATTATTCACATGCCCACAAACCACCAAGAGCTGTCTTGACTTAAACAAAAGACCCTTGCCACTTTGTTAGTGTCCAGCTTGAGAAGTTTAAAGGAAAAGAACATTGGAAAAATTTAAAGAAAAGCATAAAAAGATACATACATATACATACATGTACATGCATACATACCATACATATGCAAACCTGTCTCAGTTTCATAGTACTACAGTGACGAAACTAACAGAGATATATGCACACACACAAACACACATTAATACACACAAGACCAAGTACTTTCACAGCCATTCTGTATGATACATGATACATAGATATGACAAAACAGAATTACTTTTTCGTTTTTTATATTATATTATATTATATTATATATATACATGCACACGCACGCACACACACACACATATATATAGACTCAATTAGAGATTAAATTAGCTTCATTAAGGGATGATATCATGATTTTATCAATTACAATTTAATCTGCTAGGCCTAATTAAAACAGTTGTAAGGGACCATGTTAGATTTTTGCAGATAATAAATTTTTATTAAATGTCATATCTCCATTTTCTTACTTTCTTTTGAATTATATATATACACACATACACACACACACATACACACACACACATACACACTATATATATATATATATATATATACACACACACACACATACATACATGTATAAACTGAACCACAAAAGAAACATTGCACACATACTAAATAGAAACCAGTGTTTATGAACAGACTGCCACACTGTTAAAACTTGTCGTGAGTTATGCTTCAGTTGTCGGCCTTGGACAGATGTCATTTAGTTTCTTCAGATTTTGTCCCACAGGTGCTCTATGAGGTTCAAGTCAGAACTTAAGGCAGATCATGGCAGTGTCTGGATATCGTGCTGTTGGAGGAAGTCTGTTGTCAACCTGGCTGTATGGGGATGGGCATTATTGCGTTGGAACACATGATTCCAATGACAGGCACAGTATGGCAGAATGTGAGGTCTCAACACTTGGTCAATGTAGCGAGCAGTGGTTTCACCATTGCCCCACTCTTGGCTGATGTTTTGAAAGACCACTGGTCCAAGTTTCTGGTGGAGTGCAATCCTGCCCCATACCATGATGCTCTATCCTCCCCATGAGTCTCTATCCACCACACAGCCATCAGCCTGACGTTCACCCCTTCTCCAAACCCTAGCTCTGCCATCTGCCACAGAAATGCAATATCAACTTTTGTTAGAGAAGACTACAGTCCTCCACTGCTGGTATCCCCAGTTCTGACATTTTTGAGCTCACTGCAGATGTGCCCATGAATGACAATCTGTGAGGACGGTGCCCCTAGCCAGACATTGACAAGACAGATTGAAAGATCTCAGCCAGCGGCGAACTGTCTCTGCACAAATGGCTCTGTGGTGAGTCTCTATGGTCTGCCTAGCTGATTCCATTCTCCTCCACAATCAGTCCTGCAAGTGCTGTCGGTGCAAGTGGCAATCTTGACGGGCCATTGTAACTCTCAAATGTTCAAATACTGCGGTTCAAATCATTAGCAATGACCAATGGACATTGACCAGCATGGAGACATCCGATGGCTTGCTCCCTTTGATGTTGCGTCAGTCTCGGAATGCTTGCTGCATTCGGGAAATGAATGACAGACTGGTAAATTTGGGTGTCTTTTATACCCAATGAGACAACTTCTTGCATATGCATCATGCTTTTCATAAAGATGTATTCGTGAGCATTGCCATGTTCATGAAATGTGAGCAAGTTCAAACCCTACATGCAATCCTTGTGATTTTGAAAGAGATTGGTGTTGAGGATCAGTGACATCTTCCTGATGTCAAATTACCTAGAAATGTGATAAAATCCATATAATTTCAATATCATGTGATCATGTCTGAAACATATAATCTTTTACAGTGTGACGTTTCTTTTGTAGTTCAGTATATATATATATATATAT
>NC_068986.1:73699523-73703838 GCF_001194135.2 Octopus bimaculoides | reverse complement strand
GCTAGCATGGAAAGCGGACGTTAAACGATGATGATGATGATGATGATAGGCAGAATTACTTCAATGTAGAATTTATATACACCAACAAACACACACACACACACAATAAAGAATACATGACAACACACACACACTTACTCACTTACTTCCCTCCTCCCAACCACCACCACCACTCTCTATTTAACTAAGATTTCCTGTCCATGAAGCAGCATATAAAATGGTATTTTCTCCACCATCAGTAGTATGGAAGAATCTAAATCCTGCAAAGACTTAATCAAGTGGATAGTAGAATTGAGTGAATAGTAATAAAGACATCAGAAATAGCTTAACAGAACTGATCATAATAATAATGGTAAACAGCAAGTTAACAACAATAACAATATTGATGGCAATGGTTGTAAGATCACCAACAGAACTAACAACAATAACAAAAGCAAATGATATGCATTTATGGGTGAATCCAATCATCTTTGCTTAGTCGAGGCCATTAATAGTTACAGAGAACAACTAAACTTGTTCAAAGGGCAATGCTGTCATCGTCGTCATCATCATCATTGACTGTGTGCACAAGTCTTCATTTAGCTGTGTGTTTCCTTAATCCTACATGAAATTTGTAAACACTACAATACCAGTGCCTTTCCTGAAGACTCACCAAATATATACCGAATGTATTAAATCCAGGACATCGTCTTCAAAGACAGAACAAAAGTGTGTGTTTGTGTTTGTGTGTGTGTGTGTGTGTGTTTGTGTACGAGAGAGAGAGAGTGTGTCTGTGTGTGACAGAGAGAGAGAAAGAGAAAGAAAGAGAATAAATCTATGAATTTGTTTATATACCCATACTTACTCTAATTGTATATAAACACATGCATACTCAGACACAGACACACAAACACACACACACACTCACATATATATATGTCTGTATGTACACATATTTAGATACATTTCTAAGCTCATATAGATATATATGTATGTGTTTATACATATATATATTGTGTGTGTGTACATATATATCATGTGTGTGTATGTGTGTGTGTGTGTGTGTATAGATAAATAAATATGCATGTGTAGGTAAGTAGATGGACATTGCAAGGATAAGATATTGATTTGTCCCTGTCTTCATTCAATATAAACAATCAATCAATTGCTGGAGAAGGGAGAAGATGGAGAAGAAGAAGTGTATGGTAATGATGATGAGGAGGAGAAAGAAAAGTAGATCTTCCAAAGTTCTTGATCAACGTTTGAGAGAATCAGTTGTTCAGCAAAGAACATGCATTTGTCATTAGAGAAGTAGTGACCTTCATTACTTGAAACTCTTATAATCAACATTCTATTCTGTTTCATGGAAAAATTCTTTTAACAAAACAAACATCCAGATTTTATCAGGCCATCTTTAAAAATTAATCAATTAAGAAGTTACTAATTTTGTCTTTAGTCAGTCTATTGCCATGCTAACCTATGATGAAAGACATTCCATCTAAGACCATCCTGTCATTTTAAGGGTATCTCAGTCAATATTATAGAATATTTCCTTTGCAGATACTGAGTATTCTGTACGAATGTAATGAAAGCTTGTGATTAATCTATACTCTCTTAACTCTTTTACTTGTTTCAGTCATTTGACTGCGGCCATGCTGGAGCACCACCTTTAGTCGAGCAAATCGACCCTAGGACTTATTCTTTGTAAGCCTAGTACTTATTCTATCAGTCTCTTTTGCCGAACCACTAAGTTACGGGGACATAAACACACCAGCATTGGTTGTCAAGCAATGCTAGGGGGACAAACACAGACACACAAACACACACACATATACATATATATACATATATACGACGGTCTTCTATCAGTTTCAGTCTACCAAATCCACCCACAAGGCTTTGGTCAGCCCGAGGCTATAGTAGAAGACACTTGCCCAAACCTGGAACCATGTGGTTTGTAAGCAAGCTACTTACCACACAGCCACTCCTGCGCCTATAATAATAAACACAAAATTTTGTCTGTCTCTTTGTCCAGGACCCATGTAGCTCAGTCTACATTTGCTCTACATAGACATATTGTACCCTTTCGGAATCAGAATGATCTCAGGATTGAAAATCTGCCCTTCATTTGGTTCTTGAACATCCAGCATTGGGATCAGGTCTGGATGAGGATTTGTTAAATGCTAACAGTTGAAAATTCAAATTTTAAAAGAACCCCTAAAATTTGTGAACTAACAAGTTTTTCATTTCAACTGAATTTAAAATAACACCATATTGGAATGGTACCAATATATGCTTTATTATTATTGCTCTCTTTAGCTTTGGGCTACAGGCCTAATTAGCCCACCACAGGAGCTAGTTTAAAAGTCCACATGGAGTGTGGCTTTTAAGCTTGTATTTAATAATGGTAATGTGGTAAGCTCGCAGACTTGATAGCATGCTGGGCAAAATGCTTAGTGGCATTTTGTCGATCTTTACCTCCTGGGTTCAAATTTTGCTGAAGCTGATTTTGCCTTTCATCCTTTTGGCACTAGGGTTGATGTAATTGACTTTCTCCACTTCCTAGATATTGCTGGCCTTGTGTCAAAATTTGAAGCCAATATTTAATAATAGTTTATTTTGCTAGTTTATCCCTTTAGCATTTAGACCAACCATTTCAGGCCCAAAATATTCAGCTATAGTTTTATGTTCACACCAGCCAGATCCAGCCCCTCACACCTACCATACAATGTTACTATAAAAATAAATAATCACATCATTGAAATTTCAAAGCTACGAGATAATGCAAGATTGATTCAAAACAGTGTGACTGAATAAGCATTACATTTGACAGAGTAATCTGGATGCTAAAGGATTAAGTCACTGACTTGTGACCAGAATGGAGCACCACTTTTAAGGGTTTTACCCAATCATATTGATCCCAGTGCTTGGGTCTGGTACTTATTTTATCTTTTCTGTAATGGAGAAAAAGTAAGACAAAAGGGTTTTGCCATTGTAAGTAACACTGCCCAAAGAAGACAACCGCTTTCAGAAAGAATAGTGTGAAGATGACACCAGCTAGCTGGTCCACCTCCATGGACTTCTTAGTAATGGCACAAGACCAGGAGCTGAAAGTTGATATGGAGAAGCAGCTGAAGTTTCCAAAAACTGTTACATCAACATATCTAAGGCCAGACATGATGAAGAAGTATCTAAACCAGTGGTTCTGTTAGAGATCTCCATTGTCTGAGAAGATTATACTATGTTACATCAAAATATAATTTATACTGAGATAAAATTTGGTGTAACAATATATTAGCCATGTAATGCCTTTGCTCTAGGCTTTAAAATATGTATTTTCAATAAACACATACAGATATGTTTATTTACAGATATGTTTATATATATATAATTTAAATATAGGATAAAATCTTTATAAGAATTTATCAAGTAGTTAGCATGAAAAATCTCACAAGGGAAAAATTTATTAATTATTCTCTATAAATATATTTATTCATATTAAGGGCATTACTATACATAAATGCCTCATGCTAGGAGGGACTTTTAAAATCAAAACTACCATTTATTATGGTAGTTTTGACTTTAAGAGTCCCTCCTAGTGTGAGGCATTTATGTATAGTAATGCCCTTAATATAAATAAAAAAGGATATATATATAAAGCCTCTGCAGAGGATGAGAACAACATACATTAAACTGGTAGAGTTATGCCAAAACAATGAATAGCAAACAAGGTGGGGTACAGAGGGCTTGCATGCCAGTTGCTCTGCAGGGCCTAGACTTGTGATGTGGGGCATCATGGGAATAACTAGATAAAATAGTTAACTATGGAGGCACCAGAGGTGTCTTCAAAGTAATTGTAGATAAAGAAGTGTAAACCCTAGAATGAGTAGTATTACCTGGGGCAGTGCAAACCGTACACAAGCTAGAGCTTTATCAACACTAGATGAATCACCTGAGTAATGATATCTAATTGTTGAAAAGCACCCATTGATCCTAAGAAACATCACTTATGATGCATCCAGGTGCATCACAAGATGATGTATGGAAAACCACACATGTAAGTAACTATATACAAAGTGTTTTTTAATCAAGAAGGCTTTTGACACAGTCTCAAATTCTGTAACCTGATAGTTGCTATGGAAGGTTGGGGTAGATGAATGACTTGGGAGGGTTCCACTAAGATGCAGTAAACAAGATGAGAGTAATGAATAAATTGATGAATTTAGTATGAAAGTCGGTGTCCACCATAATTCAGTTTACAACCCCCACCTCTCTCTCTCTCTCATACACACACATGCACATGTATATATATATATATATATATATATATATATAT
>NC_068986.1:73698639-73699423 GCF_001194135.2 Octopus bimaculoides | reverse complement strand
AATATATGCAGTATTCTATATCCTTTCATATCATAAGAGGCAACTAAAAGGGTTGGCATCAAGAAAGCAATATACCATAAAATACTGCCTCAAACAACCCACCCAGTTATTGGCAATACAGAGGAGTGGATGTAAAACAATGAATATTATATATGTATACATATAAATACATATATGGTCCATAAAAAAAGCAGCCAAAACTTGAATAAAGTCATGTTTTTAATATGCCAAAATATATATTTGTGTGTGTATATATGGGTGGATGTGCTTGTATGTGTGTGTGTGTGTGTGTGTGTCTTAGATACATTTCCTTTCATATTCATACAGTACTTCTCTTCCCCATACACTCAATTCCCAAGCGCTGTATAAACTCCCCACTGAATTGATCGTCCGAAGGTCAGCAAGCCATTCTGAGTGCTGTAGACAAACAATCGAGTCTCTTGTCATATATTGATAAAACTTGAAATGTCTGTTCAGAATTCTCACTGGGCAGCTTGTATCTATGACTAACCAAATCTTCTCTGAGAAAACTAAAAGTCAGTTGCCTTCAGATGTAATTTTCATGAATTCCATGGAAATGTTTTAGCATGCAACAAACCAATAACAACAAAACTATGTAATATCAAAATATAATTTATATTGAAATAAAATTTGGCGTAACAATATATGAGCAATCTAATGCATTTGCTCGAGGCTTTTAAATATTTATTTTCAATAAACATATACAGATATGTTTATTGAAATGCATATATATATATATATATATACATACACACATATGTAT
>NC_068986.1:73694231-73698413 GCF_001194135.2 Octopus bimaculoides | reverse complement strand
ATATATATATATACATACACACATATGTATGTATAAAGCATTATGATCTGTATCATTGTGAGTTTATATTCCAGATCTCTCAGAAGTATATTTTCATCCCATCGATGCTTTAAGTTTATAATGTGTTAGCATTAAATATCAGATAATACACTTATAACGTTGATGATCTTACACCTGTGGGACCCTAACAAGCATGCACTGACAATACCTTTGAAAAACATTGCCCTCAGCTATCAACATGAAGGAAACCACTTACACAAGACACTGTTATTTGTAATATACACAAGGTTATCAATCTTAGTGTTCTGACTAAAAGTATTTGGACAACATCAGACATAGATTATTCTGGTAGAGATGAAGGAAGGTAGGAAGAATATAGAATAACAGAGCACCTCTCCCCCACTCTCTCTCTCTCCCCCTACCTCCTATAAATAAACCAACTAACATCAATTATCCCTTATGTGCAAATATGATTGTGTGTGTGAGAGAGAGAGAGAGAGAGAGAAAGAGAGACATCTACTTGAAGGCATGTGAATGTATGTAATGTTTATTTTCAATAGGCAGAATTTATGTATTTAAATGTTTGTTTGTTCATTTATTTTGTTTTGTTTTGTTGTTGTTGTTGCTTTTTTTTTTGTACCAGGGAAGTTTATTGAAACTGGAAAGGTTCTGCTTGGTAAGAATGAAACTAACATCTGTTGTACAGTAGAATCAATCTACCACATAACCAAGCCCTGCTTTCCAAGCAACAGCTGTTTATAGTCAAAAGCACAATGAACAAATGTATCATGTAACTGGCCATGAACCATACCAAAGAGCTATAAAGATATGTGTGGCTATGTGATAAGAAGCTTGCTTCCAAACCATATGGTTGAAGGTTCAGTGGCACCTTGGACAAGTATCTTCTGCTATAGCCTCAGGCTGACCAAAGCCTTGTGAGTGGATTTGGCAGACAGAAACTGAAAGAAGCTCATTGTGTGTGTTTGTCCTGCACCACTGCTTTGATAACCGGTGTTAGTTTGTTTACATTCCTGTCACTGAGCAGTTCTGTGAAAGGGAACAAGAGAATAAGCACCAGGCTTAAAAATAACAAATACTGGATTGATTTGTTTGACTAGAGTTCAGTCTAATGACTGAAACAAGTAAAAAAAAAGTGTATGAAAATCTGTGTGTGTCTAAAATACATATACTGCATGTTTAACCAAATACTAACTATTACAATGATGTGTATGAGTGTGTGCATATTTGTGTGTCTGTACTTGTATCAAAAAGTTCCTGGACTACTTTTGTAGCATGACAACAGATGGCAGCACACAGTTGCATGTGCAGTGTGAGCTAGCAGTGACCTTCATGAGGCAGTGAGCCAAGTGACATTGTTGTGTTTACTTCACAAGTTATGAAATTTGTGTTTTTGTGATCACATGTATGCTGTAGTCTGCGATTTTTGTCATGGACAATAAGTTGGAACAAAAAGCTAATGTGAAATTTTGTGTTAAACTCACAAGGCTTCGGTCAGTCAGAGGTTATAGTGGAAGACACTTGTCCAAGGTGCCATGCAATGGGACTGAACCCAGAACCATGTGGTTGGGAAGCAAGCTTCTTACCACACAGCCATGCCTGCTATATAAAATCTTATACATAATACATCATTTTATGTATTCTAATACATTATAGATCTTTGTGTGGTCATGACTGAGCATGGATTTCTGCACCTGGAAAGTTCCTATCCAAAGTACACACACACACACACACACACACACGATATATATTACATTGTATTTCTCACTTGTGTTGTGCTGTCTAGCATAAGTCTGGTGATCAAAGTAAATGCAATAATTTTGGTCTTTTAAGTTCCTTTGAAATGATGATAGAATTATCTGGAATATTTCTGATGCATTGAGGAGGAAGGCATGTGGTCATGGAACAAGAGGTGGAGTGAGGAGGAGGAAGTGAAACTAAATTTATACATACAACCTTAAAAAAAATACATTTAAAAAAACAGACTAACAAGTGCAACAACTGCATCTATCTCTTGGAACATCAAAAACAACAATACTAACAACAACAACAACAACAACTATGTCTAACATAACAGTAGAAAAAATACGGTAAAATAAAATAAATAAATACAGGATCTGTAATCTGGGAAATGTTTGCAGAGTTAATATATTTCATGCAAGAGAAAATCTGATGTTTGGCAGATGAGGAAGTTGATATGTCTGAAGAAATCTATTTTGTTCCATTATTTTTACAGTAAAAGTTACTTATATATATATGCTTCCATTAGTTTACTCATGGTAACAGTGTTGTGCTCAATTACACAGGAGGAGCCAACAAAGGTACAGGTATCTTTATAGAGTCTTTTGATCTGCTAGAAATAGCAGCCGAATCTCCTTCAAGTTAAATTCTACCATCTTAAACCAGGAATAACATATTTGGTTATGTGTTCTTAGATATACTGAGTGAGCAATGTTGAAATGGTCATGGCTCGGATGTCTTTGATTGTACAAGGAGGATTTAAGGGTGTTGTGAAAGGCCTGGTTGGAGGCCCACTCTTCTGAATTCTTTCACAGGGCTTAGAAAAACTGAAGGACTGCTGCAATGAGAGGGGAATGTGTTGAATAAAATCATAATTAACTGATCCTCATGTATTTTCTTTTATCGGAAGCTAGAAACTTTCCAGCACCTCTTCATAGGTCTACTTGATCAGGACGTAAGCTACAACAGTAATATACATTCTCAAACACACACACAATTAATTACCCCACTTTACATGATCACATAGAAGCTCCCTCATCAGAGATTGGAATTTCAATACCAAATCATACTTTCAATCCACAGCCATACTTCAACATACTTTCAATCCAAGGTTACATAAGTAATCAGCCGGTATTCTTTCTTAATCAGGCAAACAGACGGTGCATACATGACTGTGTAGTAAAGAAGTTCACTTTGCAACCATGTGACTTTGTGTCCAGTGCAACTTGGACCAGTGTCTTCTACTATAGGACTGACCTGACCGATGCCATGTAAGTGAATTTGGCTGAAAGAAACTATAAAAAAGCCTTCTGTATGCACACACACACACACACACACACACATATCTCTTTTACACTTTTACTCTTTTACTTGTTTCAGTCATTTGATTGCGGCCATGCTGGAGCACTGCCTTTAGTCAAGTAAATCGACCCCAGTATTAGTCTGAGAGAAAGGTAGAACAAAAAGAGGGTAACTTATATCACCGAAAGCAAGAGCTGCGGTGAAAATGGGATGATAATGTTACTACAGCTGTAATATACACGTGAATCAGCATACATTCTTTCATAAATACATAAATACACATACACATACACACACACACACACACACACACACACACACACACACACACACACAGAGAAAGTGTGTGTGAGGAATATGTAGCTTTAAGGAGAGAGGGGGTAGGTGGCTTTTCTGCTGTCCATCGCAAAGAAACACTCACACACAGACACACACACAGACACAAACACGCACACACACACACAGACACACACACACATTCCTATATATACATACATACATACATGAATATGTCTACTATACACATTTTAAACTCGTGATTATATTTGTGTACATTTCTAAATGTGCGTGCGTGCGTGCGTGTGTGTGTGTGTGTGAGAGAGAGAGTCATATTCTATAACTGTCTGTCTCTCTACTTTTTTGGGGTTTTCCCTGTTGCTATGACATATGAGATTTTTAAAATAACATGAACATTTTCAAATTTGGTATATTGAAATAATTTTCCACGTTACGTTCGATTTTTTTATTTATTTGTTCCAGGAAAATGTTACTAAGGTTTAAAGTTTAATCAATTTTACTTAATCAGAAAACAAGATTTGGAATCTGGCATTTTCTGCATAAACAAATGTAAAGCATTACGACAACCAAAGTTGTAAGAACTTCTGAAGTCTTAATGAATAAAGTCATGTGAAATGGTCGAACAGACATGTAAATAATTTAAAAGGGAAATAAATCCTCAACGAAGTTTTTTGGAGAAAAACTTCACAAATCTGTCCTGATTTAGAGGTTTATCTGTCAGGGAAGGCATGGTCTGATATGGAACAAATAACAATTTATATAAGACATTCTATTGTAAAAATTGCCTGGCAACGACAAGCTATTCAGCTAGTATATATATATATA
>NC_068986.1:73690795-73693795 GCF_001194135.2 Octopus bimaculoides | reverse complement strand
ATATATATATATATATATATATATATATATACATACACACACATAACATATATAGACACACACACACACACACACACAAATGTGTATGTCTGTGTGTGTTTATTTATATCTCTGCAACTTACCAATTCAGCAAAAAGGGAGTATGGTGGAATAAGTTACAGACTTAAATAAGTACCAGGCTTTGATTCAATCAATTAAATAAAAGGACAGCGCTCCAGTATGACCACAAACTAACCAGTAAGTGAAACTAGTAAAGGCAAGAATAAAAAGAAAAGAATGTGCTTATAATAGCGTCTTCAGCTGGCTGATAAATCTTGCTCAGTTCCCTTGGAATCTCTGAAAATCTTCTGCTATTCCGATAATGGTGTTTCATATCCAACAGTATTGTATTCCAGCAATTTTCTACTCCTCTTACTTACCATAAACAGATGCTTTACCATTGAACCTGTAACTTCAAATCATGTGTTGATACTGATGACAACAATGATGATGATGATGAGTATGACTATGATGATGATGACAAGAGATCTACTATTTTTTGCAATATTCTATTGTTACAAGAATATTCTATTATTACAATTATGTTCCATAAATATTCCTGATGTTTTACCCTCCAATAGTTTTTCCCCCCGTTTCATATTGGTAAATGACAGAAAAGATTATTTCAAGACAATGGTTTACTTTAGTTTTCTACCTTCTATACACCATTCATGTTGTCATTGTTGTTGTTGTTGTTGTTGCTTTTGTTGTTTAATATTCCACACCTACTTTCCACCACCACCACCACCACTTTCTTATCCTTCTTGCTTTCCTTGCTATCAGGGACTGCAATGAGCTTCAAATTACAAACATTGGCTAGCGTTGTCAAAACAAATATTTTTACACATGTTAATTTCTGGTTAAGATAATTACTATTCCTTATATTGAATACATCACAATAATCTCACTGCAACACTAACTTCACTGTGGATTTCTTCTTTTTTTATCTTTTATCTTTTCCTTGTTTCAGTCATTAGACTATGGTGGGGCATTGTCTTGAAGAAATTTTTCAATCAAATGAATCAGCCCCAATATTTAGTTATTTCTTATTTTGAAACCTGGTATGTAGTCTGCCCCGGTGGCCCAATAGGATAGCGCACCATACTTATAGACAGTATCCTCCTAGTGTTAATTCACAAGTCAGGAAATAAGCAGAAGTTGTGAGTTCGAGTTCAAGGCAATGGTATCACTTACTTTTTTTTGAAAGGCCATACTGCAGCATGGCCCCAGCCTCTAGCTGAAGCTAGTAACAGAATAAAAGAATAAAAGAATTCTATCGGTGTCTTTTGCTGAACTGTGAAGTTATAGGGACATAAATACACCAATAAATAGACACACACATGCACACACACACACACATATAAACAGTTAAGTGCAATGCAATACCATAAAGGAAAAATTCAGCCATCACTAAATGTGACTAAGGCTGCCAAGACACCTACATTGCTAGAAATAAGAGTTAAAATACTCATAATGCTGTAGGAAGCATGCAAATATATACACACATGCACACACACATACACATACACACACAACAGGCTTCTTTCAGTTTCCTTCTAACAAACCTACTCACAAGGCTATGGTCACTTTTTGGCTATAGTAAAAAACACTTGCCTAAGCTACCATGCAGTGGGATTTGATCCAAGATCAAATGTTTGAGGAAAAAAGCTTCTTAATCCCAGTCATGCATGCACCTATATTTATTTACTGATTCCTTCTTCACTAACTCAGCAAGTATATTGTAAACTGTGTTTTGCTGATTTCTCCTTTTAAATGATGTGTGTAAACAATACATTTGCTCCAGTTACATCACATCAGCAAACTCTTACACCTGTGTTTCAATATGGTTGTCCTCCTCAGAACTCTGGGGCCAGATGGGAACAATTGTTTCTATCTGTAACAAATGTGTTGTTTACATCATTGTTTTGATTTTCACTGTTCTGTGTATGATGATGTGTGCAATTTAGCAAACAAAATTGTTGTTATGAACAAGAACAGTTTTTCTCATCTAGCTTGAGATCTCTTGACAGTGCCTATCACAGAGGAGGCACAACTATGTAAAAACATTGGTGTCAGAGAATCTACTGACATCACCAAAGCATCATACTGTTTATATACATTGTCCAAGGGGAAAAGCCAATCTCTAAAAACTTAATCGAACAACAACAAAAAAGCTATATTCACGATCAAGTCTGGAAGAATGTGTTCAGAATGAATATATACATTATTACTTCGACTCTCATTATTTTGTGTGATCATATTAATTTGATGATTATATCCAATTAGCATTTCAAATACAATAACATTAATTTTACTATTATAAACAGCTGCTCTCTAATCAAGAGAAGACATCACCTTTCATCAAAACTGAGTGAGGAATTTAAGCAATGACTGAAAATAAAGAGGACAGGCCTTAATGCAAACTGCTTGATTTCTGTTCCTTATTTCACAAGGTCATTATTCCAGCACCCTTGATTCACTTACATGCATTAAGCACAGTTACCACCGAATCATTCAATTAACATTATTATTTGAAGTTGGTGGAGGTGCAATGGCCCAGTGGTTAGGGCAGCGAACTCGCAGTCATAGGATCGCGGTTTCAATTCCCAGACAGGGTGTTGTGAGTGTTTATTGAGCAAAAACACCTAAAGCTCCACGAGGCTCCGGCAGGGGATGGTGGAGAACCCTGCTGTACTCTTTCACCACAACTTTCTCTCACTCTTACTTCCTGTTTCTGTTGTGCCTGTAATTCAAAGGTTCAACCTTGTCACACTGTGTCACACTGAATATCCCCAAGAACTATATTAAGGGTACACATGTCTGTGGAGTGCTCAGCCACTTGCACGTTAATTTCACAAGCAGGCTGTTCCGTTGATTGGATCAACTGGAACTCTCGATGTAAGCAACGGAGTGCCAACAACAACAACATTATTTGAAGTTAGTGTTATTAAAAACTTCGGA
>NC_068986.1:73688038-73690785 GCF_001194135.2 Octopus bimaculoides | reverse complement strand
TTGTCGTATTTCTGTAATTTCAACCAATCACTGAACAATTAACCCTAACCCTAAGGTTAGGGTTAGGGTTAGGGTTAAAGCAAATTTAAAATGAAAAAAGCAAATAAAACGAAGGTATGGAGATTAAATACGCTTTACATCACTTAATCAGCCAAAGGAGTAAATGTAAACAACTGAATACTTGTCAGTGATTGGTTGAAATTATCGAAATAAGACAATTTTTTACATGAAATAAATTCGAATACAAAAATATTTTTCTGTTCTATAACACAAAATAGATAAATATACGAAGTTTGAAAGTCTTTCCGTACCAAAAACACTACGTAAAACATTAATGAAAATTGTGGCCTCCGTTTTAAAATAGATCCAAAACTTCTTTAACACAACATTCATCTTGAAAAGAATTATTACAAATGAAAGGTTTAGATAAATTATCAAGCAGAAATGATGGGTCTAAATAATTTATTAGAGAGAAATCTAAAGTGACAGTAACTTTAAAGTTTCACTAACAACAGTTCATCAACCAGAATGACGAACCACTGCCAGTAAGTCTTTGAGGTCAGAGTCTTTTTTGCATTTAGATCTATTAACTTAAATTAAAATCACATGATGATTGGTAGAATTGTTAACATGCAAACAAAATGTTTACCAGCATTTCGTGTTTTTATGCCCTGAATTCAATTCCCTCCAAGGCCAACTTTGCTTTTTGTTCTTTCAAGATCAATAAAATAAGTACTAGTTGAGCACTGGGGTCATTGTAGTCAACTTACCCTCTCTCTCAAAATTGCTGGCCTTGTGTCAAAATTTGAAACCAAATTTATGTGATGACCACAATAAGATAATAAGAATGATGATGGATACATAAGAATTCAGAAACATTGAAAAAATGTGAAATAATTCATTTTTAACAGTAGAAATCAAGGTAGGTGGAAATTAGCACTCCTACGAGCTGGCAGAAACGTTAGCACGCCGGGGTAGACTTTGCCTTTCATCCTTTCGGGGTCGATAAATAAAGTACCAGTTACGCACTGGGGTTGATCTAATCGACAATCCCTTTGTCTGTCCTTGTTTGTCCCCTCTATGTTTAGCCCCTTGTGGGCAATAAAGAAATAAGGAAATTAGCACTCCGTCAGTCACAACGATGAGGGTTCCAGTTGATCCAATCAACAGAACAGCCAGCTTGTGAAATTTATGTGCAAGTGGCTGAGCATTCCACAGACATGTGTACCCTTAACGTAGTTCTCAGGTAGATTTAGTGTGACACAGGGTGGGAAAAGGCTGGTCCTTTGAATTACAGACACTACTCATTTTTTCCAGCTGAATGGATAAAGCTATAAATAGTAGCATGTAATAAATATTGGGTTAAAAACCCCTTTTGGATAGGAAAAGTCAAAAGCTGCTTGTGGGACACAAACCCTCATCTTCTGTTAACACGACAGACTTTCTATCATTGGACCAAAATATTTCATTTTAGAAGTTTGTTCTCACTGGCAAGAATTGTATGTTATCTTTTATCTGTTTCAGTCATAAGACTGTAACCATATTGTGGCATTGCTTTGAGGAACTTTTAGTCAAATAAATCAACCCCAGTACTTAGGTTTTTTTTTTTTTTCAAGCCTGACACTTACTCTATTAGTCTCTTTTTGTTGAACTGTTAAGTTACAGGGACGTAAACAAACCAACACAGGCTGTCAAGCAGTGGTGGGAGACATACACAGACCCAAAGATACACACACATAGATAAATAGATAGACAGACAGACAGACAGACAGACAGATAGATAAATATATAGGCTTCTTTTATTTTCCACCTACCAAATCCACCCACAAGTCTTTGGTCAGCCCAAGGCTATAGTAAAAGACACTTGCCCAAGGTGTTACACAGTGGGACTAAACCCAGAACCATGTGGTTGGGAAGCAAGCTTCTTACCACACAGCTATGTCTGTTATGTCATAGAAGAACTTAAAATCGCCAAGACAATATGGAATAATTAATTTTTAATCGAAGAACTCAAAATAAATCAAGCTATAAATGATGTTGCAGTTGTTGCCAATGATGGCAGTGATGATAACAACAACAACAATGATGATGATGATGATGATGAGTGTAGTTAGTTATTTATAAATTGACACTTTACCTGTAACTGCACACCTACTACACTAAACGTGAGTACTCACCTGTAATGTAAAAAAAAAAGAAAGAGAAAAGATATAAATTAGCAATTAGTGAAAATATATGAAATGATTCATATAAAACTTTCAATATGTAAAACAATACAAATGTCAACTGGTTTATAGCTGTAAGGAAATCTTTACTGTTAAGAATTTACTTTATGTCAAGGACAATGTAAGAGTTCACATAATGTTGAGGACAATTTAAGAGGTCACTTAATGCCAAAGTTTAATTAACTTTAACTGTACCAAGAACCAATAAAATAAAAGTGGAACGATTTGATAACTGGTATTGGTGGAATTGGTGAAATGATAGAGAAGAATTTTAAATATACATATATATGTTTGAGGCTGGTGCCACATAAAAAAGCATCCAGTGCACTCGGTAAAGTGATTGGTGTTAGGAAGGGCATCCAGCTATAGAAACCAAGCCAAAACAGACAACGGAACCTGGTACAGCCCCTGGCCTTGCTGGTCTTGCCAAGCCGTCCAATCCGTGCCAACATGGAAAATAGGCATTAAGTGTTAATGATTTACACACACACACACACACACACACACACACACACACAGTGT
>NC_068986.1:73685944-73688028 GCF_001194135.2 Octopus bimaculoides | reverse complement strand
CACACACACACACACACACACACACACACAGTGTGATCTACAAAAAAATAGGTGGCGTGCAAAAAAGAGCACGTGAGCTTCATCTCAACTTTAGATGAAACATTAGATTAGAAAGATTGGTGCCATACAGGCAGGCATACAGTATTAGCTGGTAGGTACTAAAACATTTTACACTGACAGAAATCAATATATTATTTGTAGATTTTTTCTTTATCAGTGTTGATCAGAGACAGTTTGTGTTTGAATATGTAAGTAAAGACATTCAGTAGAAGTGATTGAGGTCAGTACTAACTGATAAGCTCGATGTGTGTTTATAGGATCATTCTGCTTTCAGGAAACTATTTAAGAAGGGAAGATCAAAGAGTATATAGAATTTTATCTTCAGAAACAGTGAATATTTTTATGAATATCCCATATAAGAAATACCGAAATTTTAATGGATATCATGCATAAGAAATATCAAGCCTTTACAAGAGGTGATAGTAGTTAATCTCAAATATATGCAGCCATGGGGCGGGGTGGGGTAGAATCTCAAACAGCAATCAAGTTTAGAGGTAAAATTTGATAGAAATGTGTCAATTTGTCATCCTAAGAAGACATGAAGATAGAAACTTACTATCCAATTTTATATGTGATACAACTACATAATAACCTCTAAGTTCAGGTGATAAATTGAAACTCTATATCATCAAATTTAAAATCAAATTTGTTAACAAAATGCAAATACAAATATATTATTTTAAAGTCATTGAAGTTGGCTTTCACATTTGGTTTTGTATGTATGCATGCAAAGCATAGTAATTCTATTTTACATGAGTAAGGAACAGAGTCAAACAGCTTCATGTAGTCAAGCCATACAGTCAGAAGATTTGGCAGTGTTGCTTTGTTTCCTTAAGGACAACTTTGTCAAGAAGGAACTATCCAACACAACCCTAAACCACGTTCTTCCCTCCTGCCTGCTCTTCAATTATCTCATTATGTATTTCACTGTGATCTTGGGGAAATGCATTCAAGCAACTTATGTATAATTCATATATACATCATATTCAAGAACACTACGAGCCTGTAGTTTTAGGCCATATGTATCTCCTGGATCTTAACTCCTTGTGTTTATATGCAACTACCAATAAGTTTGATACATCAATTTCCGCCTTTATTGCTTATTGCTATTTACAACAGATTACCAAGTGCTATACCGTAGGATGTGATATTTATGTACCAATAACTGACTATCATATTTCTCTCATTTGGTAGTTCTGCAGCAACCATCTAGAAAATTTTACTGTTGATATTATAAGTTTCAGGACAGACATTTACATAGTTCTGCATAATCCTCTGTAATGGAATCTGGCTCATCTAGCCACAGTACATCACAGTTGTCTTGTTTGTTCACATTCCAGATTCCTCTGCAAAACGACTATAGATTATCCTGACGAGGTGCTTTTACAACCTGACAGCTTTCATTTAAGACAAAGGAAGACTGACCTTGATCCAATACACCATTTGTGGGTTCAGTGCAAACTTGCAGTCAATGGCTTTGCAGTGCAAAGTCATCAATCACAGTAGTCTTTGCAATTTTTTCTTTTGTTTCTTTTATTTTACATATTTCAGTCATCAGATTGTGGCCATGCTGGGGCACTACCTTTAAGAATTTTTAGTCAAATGTATCGACCCCAGTACTTATATATATATATCATCATCATCATCATCATCGTTTAACGTCTGCTTTCCATGCTAGCATGGGTTGGACGATTTGACTGAGGACTGGTGAAACCGGATGGCAACACCAGGCTCCAATCTAAATTTGGCAGAGTTTCTACAGCTGGATGCCCTTCCTAACGCCAACCACTCAGAGAGTGTATATATATATATATTTCTTTTTTGTTTTTTGTTTTTGTTTTTTTTTTGTTAATTCCTGGTACTTACTCTATTGGACTCTTTTGTTGAGTGGCTATGTTATGAGAATGTAAACACACTAGCACCAGTTGTCAAGTGGTGGTGGGATACAAACGAGGACACACACAGGCACACACACACATGCACACACACACATGCACACACACACACACACACACACACACACA
>NC_068986.1:73674391-73685900 GCF_001194135.2 Octopus bimaculoides | reverse complement strand
ATATATATATATATATATATATATATATATATATATATATATATACGGTGGGCTTCTTCCAGTTTTTGTCTACCAAATCTACTCACTTGAGTTAGCCAAAAGGCTATAGTAGAAGACACCTGCCCAAGGTGTCATGCAGTGGAACTGAACCCAGGACCATGTGGTTGGAAAACCAGCTTCTTACCACACAGCTACGCCTGCACCAATTAAAAAACTTTCACTTACTACTCACAGTTAATGTTTAAGCATGATTAGCTTTCCCATTAGTGTCTTGTGTTGACAGTTACCATAGATTTTAGACTGGGTATTCATGAATTTATCATTTACTTCGCAATTAATGATAGCGTCTAGCTGTCAAATATTTTTTCAGAGTCTGTCAATATTTTACTGAAGAGAGTTAATCCATTTTGACTGTTTCTTTTCATAACACTGTGCAACAAAATTTTTAATTTATTTTGGTTTTTTTTTATTTTTGGTCAGTAAGTGTTATTTCCTATTTGCTTCTATCTACAAATAAAAGGAAATGACTACTATTCCCTTCAAACTTTGCTTTTGTGACCTGGACATCAATGTTTTCAAACTGACCTATTTTCCATTACATTTCAGACAGATTCAGCACTGAGTTGCTGAAGCAGAAATATCGTTATAGCAAATATTCTTCTCAATACCACAGAGCATGTCTCTTTGTGGATGACAATATGTGCATCTTTGATCATGAGCAACGCTTGAAGAAAGTATTAACCATTTTTTGTGCTTTCTAGGTGTAAGCAAATAGGAAACAGCAGTTGCTACCCAGGGATAAGCATCATGTTACCCAGGGAAATTTATCTTTGTTACTCACATCTGTTGGTGAATGATAATTGCAGCACAGAATAGAAGAGCATTCAATATCCAAAATATGGGATTTTGATCTCCTTAGCTACTCGATCCATCCCAGATGACACCATGATGGAAGGTTTTCTATCAATTTGTGTGGAAATTGTTCTCTCATGGAATTCTTTATTAGTGTAAATATTTGAATTTTGTTGTTAATTGTGCTTTCAGTTGTTTACATTTTAAACTCATTACTTCTCTTTCATCATAATTGATAACTGCTTGCTCATGTAATGGCAGAGGGTTCATCTCAGTTTTATTGTTATCCCAATAGCCATGATCTGTATTGCTTATATTTTCCTCAGGAGAAAAATTCATTGACCTGATCTGACTCTTATTTACTCTGCAATTTTAAAGGTCTGTAGAGATAACTGCAAATTCTTTTCTCAGCAAAGGTTGCTTGCTATTGTGTCCATGTAACTATTTGGCACTAAAGTCTGAGAAGTGTGTATGGGGGAGGGGTGATTTAAATCCCTGTCACTTTTCATTCTTTGCATGTAATCAATTGAGGGATCTTCCCAAATCATTTTTATAGAATTGCCTTATATATGCAAACCTTCTGTGTTCAACTTCCATTGAGGTCGACTTTGCCTTTCGTTCCTTTAGGGGTCCAGGAAATAATTACCAGTTGAACATGGTGTGTGTGGTGGGGGCGATGCAATTGACTTAACCCCTTCAACCAAAATTGCTGGCTTTGTGCCAAAATTTGAAACCAATATTATTTCCACATATGCAGTAAAAGATAGCAAGTGATTTGACTGGTCAAAAGAAATTTAGTAAATTGTACATTTTAGTAAGTAATGCAATTTAAAAATAAAAAATCCAACAAATACTTTTTTAGAAAATGAAAGATCACATTTACACACACACACACACACAGCATCACCTTGTATTTGAATATTAGCTTAAAAGCTACACTCCTGCAGTGAACTAATTGGGCCTGCAGCCTAAAACTAAGGAGAGCAATAATAATAATAAAGCATTCATTGGTACCTTACCAAATATGGTATTACCCCCGACCAACATGGTATTACTTTAAATTCAGTTTTAATGAAAAACTGGTAAGTTCACAAATTTTTGGAGTTCTTTTAAAATTTGAATTTTCAACGGTTAGCATATAACAAATCCTCATCCAGACCTGATCCCAATGCTGGATGTTCAAGAACCAAATGAAGTGCAGATTTTCAATCCCAGGATCATCCTGATTCCAAAAAGGTATAATATGTCTATGTAGAACAAATGTAGACTGAGCTACATGGGTCCTGGACAAACAGACAGATAAAATTTCACATTTATTATAATGGATAAGCTAGTCAAATTATGTGACCAAGTTTCTTTCCCCAACTGGAGATACCTAGTAGTGGTACCATTCATTTGCTCATAAATTCATAAGTAAGCTGTGCTTTGAGTGAGATTTGGCAGCCAGTTTCAACTTCTGCACAAACAGAAGGATGTTGAGACAGAATACAATTATTTAAAAAATAGTAATAACAGATTCAATTTCCATGCTATTGATCAGGTAAACAGATTAAAATTTATATCATAGTTTGATTGCTTTTTATAATTCTGGAATTTTTTTTTTTTAATATCCATCATCTGGAAAATAATTATTCAGTTATTTAAGTTTTAAAAGTTTTAACTCATAAAATAATTTTGGGTCAATATCAGACAGTGTATGTTTGTTACTACAACCAACTTAAAAGCTTCATTGCGTTTCTAAAGTAAACAATATTTCATTGTTACTGAACTATAAATACAGAAATGTGATAAGGGAATTTGAAGTAGAAGCTTCTTGAATCAATATCTCATCCAATTGAAAACTATTTTTAAAGGCAATCAATTTTTCTTTTTATAAGATCACACAAATTTAATTGCTAGTGCAATGTGAATAAATATATAGTAAATATTTTAGGAGCTCATCGTTATTGAATCACAGCAATATATGCTAGATACTAAAACACACTTTATGATAATATGGATATTTGTGGGGGGAAATGATTGGTATTTTTAATACTATTGAAACACTGGATCACAATAATAGAAAGATAAAAAGAAAATCAATCATAGATATATTTAGAAACTTTTGAACAATCTTCTCTCAAAATTATTACAAATTGATGGCACATTTTAGAAGAAATGCTGAGCATGGTATAGAGAAAACAAAAAAAAAGTGGTTATATTACAATTACCTTTGAAAAACGTATGTATGTCACACAATCTCATTTTCCATTCTCCCTCACATTCTAAGGTTTTTGTGTAGGAAATCAATATTCAGAGAAAGTAAAACAATTTTTCAATGAAAATAATCCCATCAGTTAAAACAGATGAAAGGAGTTTGCTATCATGAAAAGAGATTTAAAAACCTATAACAACAGGGTCACACACAAAAGAACTATGCTATTCAGAAATCAACCTATTTTATATAACAAGTGATATTTAACTAACTCTGAGTGACACACTAATGTGGTACGTGAGAATTCTTGCTCAATGTGAGGATTTGTAAGAATTCAAAATATATTAGGTATAAAAATATAAAAAAATAATAAATGACTGTAAAGAAAATTACAAAGAATTTAGAAAAATACAAAATCTAAGTATGACTAAAACCAATATTTTCTGAAAAGAGCCTTCATGTATTTACCAATTCTGCTAATCATCATCATCATCATCATCATCATTTAATGTCTACCGGCATGGGTTAAACGGCTGCCTGGAACTGATAAGCCAGAGGGCTGCACCAGGTTCCATCCAGTGTATGGCTGGATGTTCTTCCTAATACCAACCACTCCAAGAGTGTAATGGGTGATTTTTGCATGCCACCAACATCGGTACCATTTACATAACACCAGCAATGGCTATGACTTCGACTTCATGAGTGCCATTTAATTGACACTGACAACGGTCATGACTATTTTTTCGGTTGGCTTGACAAATCTTCTCAAGCACCGCACATTGTCAAAGGTCTTGGTCACTTGTTGTTGACTCAGTGAGGCCCAACATTCAAAGATCATGCTACCTGCAAGGGCCATAAATATGATTTCACTTGGCTTGATGAGTTTTCTCAAGCACAGCATATTGCCAAAGATCTTGGTCACCTATCATCAGCAATTATATTTATTCTTCAAAAATATAGCTGTTAATAAATAACTACTTTTTCTAAAGAATAAAACAAAGAAAAAACTCAGAGGTCGAGACTAAACATGTAGAAGGAAGTTGTTGTTTTCATTCAGAATAAAGAAGGACTAACCTACAATAAACCTACACCATCTACATTGACATGACCACCATCATCAACATAGCCACTATATAAATTCTCACCACCAAATATTAATACTACCATCAAAACTTCCAGCTACTATCTGATACAGTCTTTCAAAACTTGGCCTTCAGGCTTCCATGTATTTATAATCCTCTACAAAGCTTGTTACCCACCACTAGCATAGCTAGAATGTGTGCCACCCAGAGTGGCCCATCAGTTTGTTTCCCTTGGGCCTTCACAGAAAATACATATTATCTACAACAGACCCAAAATTGGTGCTACCTCCATAAAATTGTTGCCCAGAGCAGACTTCCCCCTACACCACCTTCTAGCTATGCTTGTGTTGCCTACAATGGAGTACTGCTTCCTACAGCTGGAATAGTACCACTGCTTCACACACAAACATCTTAGATTGCATTGATAGAATCACCAACTGACTGATCGACATCAAATTACTCTCAAACCTCCTTAACCATTTGGCCATAGACATTTGTGTCCTCCCTCTCTGCCTTTCCTGCAGCTACTACAATAGTGGCCTCTGCTCATCATACTTGATGAGTTTCTTCCATTTAGCCACTTCTAACTCATTCATTTCTCCTCCACCATCCACTATTCCTGGAAGGGTAATGGGAGTAGAGTCCTTAGGCACCACCTCCAGAGCGTGGAGGTAGGAGAATTAGTGGTTAGGGTGTTGGACTCATGATTGTAAGATTGTGGTTTCGATTCCTGAACTGAATGATGCATTGTGTTCTTAAGCAAAACACTTCATTTCACATTGCTCCAGTCCACTCAACTGGCAAATATGAGTAATCTTGTAACAGTCGGGCATTGCACCCAGGTGGAGGATCTATACACCATGAAACCAGGAAAGTGGCCCTTATGAGTCAGTATGACTCAAGACTGTAACTTTACCTTTTGTTACCTATCAGGAGCAACCATCATTACACTTTTCTGCTGGATTCTCAAGCATGACCAGCTGAGACTACAGATATTATCCAGCTATCTTGCTCTTTGGTCTACTTCTACTTCTCCTGCCATTTGGGCCAGCTTAAATAATCCATCTTTCAATTTTTTATTGCCACACTCTAACTAGATCTCCGTTGGTTATGACAATGAGGTTTCCATTTGATCCAACCCTATTGATCCTCATGAATTTAACGTGCACTTGATCCTCATGAACTTAACGTGCAAGTGGCCAAGCAGTCTGTAGACACATGTATCCTTAATGTAGTTCTCAGGGAGATTCAGCATGACAGAGAATGTGACAAGCTTGGTTCTTTGAAATACGGGTACAACTCATTTTTGCCAGCTGAGTGAACTGAAGTGACATGAAATAAAATGTCTTGCTGAAGGACACAATGCATCACTGGGAATCAAACCCATGACCTTACAATTTCAAGCCGAATACCCTGACCACTAAACCACATGCCTTCACTGTCACATTCTAATCACACATCTGTAGTACTGGAGCTGTGACCCCTCAATGCAGAGAAGTAACAGCTTGACCTGGATAGACTCCCTGACATCCAAGCTTTGTACCTTAGAGATCCTTCAGTGGAACCCCATTACAGCCACTTAAATTTGCAATGGTACTCTGTTGGTCATTATTACCCTACATTCATGTCCATAGGTGAGGAAAGACACAAAAACCAAACTGAACATAGCAAGTTTGGCTTTTTAAGTTAACTTCGCCTCTTCTGAGGACTGAATACTGAAGCTGGCATGTTACAGTGTCAGCACCAGTAATTTTATCATCCAATTCAGCCTCCTGACTCCTATCACTCATGAATAAGGCCTTCTTTTCCTCATATCTCATATCATGTGCTAACCTCCCTCCCTGGCTCCAGTCTAACTTTCTTGCAGCTATTCACTTGCAACAGTTTAAGTAGAACTTGAAGGCATTCAGTATCAACGATCATGAAGAACATGCAATAGTCATGGGTATTGCCCCTTTCTTCCAAACCAAACTGATAAATAAAATCAAAGACTACATTATACAACTTGTACTTCCTTTTTTTTTTTAAGATGGTAGAGTGTGGTTGGAGGGAGATTCGTTGGCTATTTCTAGCAAGCTGAGAAACCATATAGAGATGCCTTTCATTGATTGTGTTGAAAGGAGGAAGAGTGAAGAACAAAGAAAGATGGTTTGTGGTGGGAGGAAGAGGTAGACTGGGAGGAGGAGGGGTAGGTTGGAGGAGAAGGCAGGATAGAAAAGGAAATGGTAAAGAATAAATAAACAGGGAAAAATTAGGAATATAAATAGGAAAACCAGAGAATACAGTGAATAGAGGGGAGGAAAGGAAAGAAGGGGAGGGCAGAATCTGAGAGAAAATAAAGCAGAGAAGAAAGACAAAGCAGAAAATGTTGGACAAATGAAGAGGAAAGAAGAAAAAAAAACACTGAAGACAAATCAACATATGAATGGAACAATGTAAATAATGGTAGATAGCATTATAGCATGCAAGAATGAGGTTTAAAAACTAATTTCATTGCAGAAATGGAAAATATTATGAGATTTATAAAAACATAAAGCTCAATTTTAGAAACTGAGATTCTAGCTGGTTGGAGAAGAATTATTTACCAAGATTTCAGGCTTTTAAAAGTAATTAGTCTGCTATTCAAGCCTGCTTTTTTTTTCTTTTTTGCAGTTTTTGTCATTTTATTCATATCAGTCCTCTCTCCTTGGTTCAGGAATATGGTTAGTTAGTTGGTTAAGGTTAAAACAATTTTTTTAAAACTTTTTTTCCGCTTTTTTTTTTTTTTTTTTTTTTTTTTTTTTTTTTCCTTTTTTTCCTTTTTCCTACAAAATGTTTGTCCAGAATGCTGAAGCTAAAGTTTCTTCTGTCAGTCTAGATACCTGTTGAAAATATTGATCAGTGTGAACACTGATACCTTTCCAAAATCTCTTTACGCAATCTTTGATTTAAACAGCAAACTATCCTAAATTGAATTTAGAGCATTTCACACACTGACAACTTTTGCTTTCCTTTTCATTAGGGAAGATTCCCAGCACCATCAAACTATTTATTTTATTTTCTCTTTGACTACACATTTTCTCTTCTCTTATTCCACTCTAAAAGAAACCTTTCCTACACAAGCAACAGTGTCAACTCCAATGTCTGCCATTATTGTTGTGTGTCTCTCTTTCTATTCCATATCATGCAGTCTTCAAAGTCACTCAGTAAACCAACAAATGCTGGGAGGATCACTTAGATATTATGCCACAAGAAAACTTGCATTTAGCATGATAATTGATTTTTTTTAAAACATTAATAGAAGAACATATCTTGAACACAACAATATAGTGAGATGTTTCATAAAATAAAATGTATAATTATTATCAGTCAGCTCGCAAATTTGGTTTCCTAGATGGAAATTTAATTAAAAGACATGGGGAAAAATATCTGAATAACAAAGCTTACATATAGCATTTAGTTATGAAGTGACTATTTAGAAAGCAATTAGCAAGATTTTCATTTCTATATTGTCGTTTATAAGTGGATTTGAAATCATAATGTAAAATTGAAACCCATAATTATGCTGCCAATATACAACAGTGATGATGGTGTTAGAATAATAAAGACAATGACTTTCTAAAAACTCATCACTTGCATACAAATGGTAATTGTTTAGCCCTTGGTCAGCTCAATAATGCTGAACTATGATCAAAGGCACTGCAGCCATGACCATTGTAACTTTTTTTAGATACGGTGTATCTAAAATACAATGTATTCTTTCATTTTTCCCTAAGATGGTAGTCTTATGATGTGAGGGAGATTTCATTGCTATTCCTTGCAGGTTGGAGCACCAAGTAGTAATCCCATGTTTTACAGTCAGCCACCACCAACAACACCACTGCCCTCTAGTGATAAATTATGGCAATACTGATGTCACTAAAAGAAACTTTATCATCTTCAATTTCTTTATTGCCCTCAAGGGGCTAAACATAGAGGGGACAAACAAAGGGGTTAAGACGATTACATCGGCCCCAGTGCGTAACTGGTACTTAATTTATCGACCCCGAAAGGATGAAAGGCAAAGTGGACCTCGGCGAAATTTGAACTCAGAACATAACGGCAGACGAAATACCGCTAAGCATTTCGCTCGTTGTGCTAACGTTTCTGCCAGCTCGCTGCCTTCTATCATCTTCATTTGTCTTTGCTTAACAATATCTACTAAATCCTACAGACCTTGTTGTTGTGGACATCATTTAGCTCTAGATCTCATTAATGATCAGACACATTTCAACCATAACCATCCCAACTCTAATTCAGCTGTAGTATATCTAGGACTACATAATCAACTGTTCGTTCTGTGATATCCCACAGAGTTCCTCAGAGTTAGCTCTTTAAGATCCATCTTGTTGATATTAGGAAAATGACACAAATCTCTCAGACTGGACACTACTTTATCGCAGGTAATATTTCCAGAAAATTTAACACAAATTTTTCATAACAGGTGGAATATGGTATATAGAATTAACTGTACTGCCCCAAACAACTGGCTATCAAAGTCTCTCTGCTCCTAGCCCAAAACTTTACACTAGATCAGGCTTTCATATAAGACCACTGTTAAGCTAGTATAAGCATTTTTAAAATACTAAATGTTAAGAAATACATGTGGTGAGGAAAAAAAAACCTTTATCACTGACTAATATTGTTTACATTTTTTGTGAAGAATGGGAAACAAATCTGGATGTCAGCATTACTGTGATATCATGAAAATGCATGGCTTAGTGGTTATGGTATTTGGCTCACAATTGTAAGGTCGTCAGTTCAATTCCCAGCAATGCATTGTGTCCTTCAGCAAGACACTTTATTTCATGCTGCTCCAGCCCACTCAGCTGGCAAAAATGAGTAGTATCTGTATTTCAAAGTTCCAGCCTTGTCACATTCTGTGTCATGCTAAAACTCCCTGAAAACAACATTAAGGGTAGATGTGTCTGTGGAGTGCTCAACCACTTGTACATTAATTTCACAAGCTGGCTGTTCTGTTGACCAGATCAACTGGAACTCTCATCATAACCAATAGAGTACCATATTTATTCTGTGATATCATCAGTAAAGCAAAGATGCCACTGTATTTACCAATGTAATGATGACAGGATCATATAAATATTATATATTAGCTGTTTTCAGAACATTCTGATTTTAATTTTTATAACATAAATTCTTTGTGTATACACAGTATTCTTGCATGCTATGGAAGACAACTGTTGTAGTAAGTATTGAACTCAGAACAGTGGAATAAGTAGTTCAGTACTTTTAACCTCACAACCGCAGTACATCACAATCTTTTATCATTTAATGTGCATTTTTCCATACTTGTAAGGGTTAGCTGGAAATTACTGAGGCAGATTTTAGTATGGCCATATGCTCTTCCCGTCACAAATCCTCACTTGTTTCTAAGCAAGGTAATATTTTTTTCCTTTAGGAAGACACGCTTCTAAAAGAAAATTGGAAATTAACAACCTTGCTTGTATGATGGTGATGCTCATTTACGACTGTTATATGATATCTAGACATGGTACACATGTGTGTTTCTATGCAAACAAACCCATATGTACATACATATACATACATACATTCATATACACTCACTTATATATATATATATATATATATATATATATATATATATATACCCAACAGCCTTCTTTTCAGTTTCTGTCTGCTCATAAGGCTTATGTAGGTCTGGAGCTATACTAGAAGACATTTGCTCTAGATGCCATAGAGTGGGACTGAACCCAAGACCACATGATTCAGAAACAAGTTTCTTGCCACATACAGCCACACCTGCACCATGCCTGTGTCCACTGTTATATAATATACAATACTGTAATAAATTATACTAAACAACACTTCTACTTATCACATTCAATTTTTACTACTCATGAAAAGTCTAAGAAAGAGGTATATCTCACAGGAGATATATATCAGTCTTACAAGATTGGATAATAAAACTTCTTTAAAACATTTTACATAGAAACTTGACACTTGAAGAGTATAAGAAGTTAAACTGATGAGAATGAAATGTAAATAGAAGCAAAAGAGATAAGGTTAAGAATCGTTTAACAATTTCTGTTTTTAAGACATCCTACATCAATAATAATGCATATTAGAAATAAAAACATGCATTTTCAGACAAAAGGCTTATATTCAGATTGCACTGAAAACTGCTATGCAAAAGAGGGAAAAAATGAAAATAAATGTTTTGAATGACACTGAAATAAATATTGACATTGATTCTTTAACAATGTTTTCGACGTTCAAAAGGAATATTTATTTGTATATACACTGAATGCCACAAACAGAAATGAAACTGAACTCTGTACAGCTTTCAAAGAATCAGTTATTTTACCATTCCACTTATGTTACATTTAAAGTATTTTGATAAAACTTGAAAAGTTCCTATTCTTATAACCAATTCTTAAAAAAAGAAGAAAAAATTTACAATATTTACATAAGCACTGGAAAATTTTTCAATGGATCATGAATGAGTTAAATTGATTTTTTTTCAATCATTTAGAAAAATCCTAATGTTAGTTGTTTGTTTGAAAAATTTAGAGACAAAAATAAATGAATAAATAAATTAAAAACATCAATGGAAAAAAAATGAAGAAATATAAATATAAAAAATTGATTTTTGATGATTTGCAATGATATTTGTATTAAATATTTCCTAAGGAAAAAAATATTTTTGCCTTGCCACATTGTATTTCCGTGAAAAGAAAGCCTTTGTAAATAGGTATTTCGTCAACAATCATAGTTATAGCAATAAAAAGATAAATATTAATGTATCTTACAACCACTTTCTTCCTTTGTAACACCCGATTTAAATAAATGAATGACGACAACATTACTGCCCAGACAGTTCGATCTCTTTAACATATGGTGTCGCCATGATAAAGCGGCGTTAACGATGCAGATAACTAATTTCTTCATACACAAGACTCTGCTTTCATTAGGAAGCTTCAAGATTGAAATTTTAAATATTTCCTTCAATGATTTATTTAAATAGCAACTGGATAAACTTGTCTACACTGCTGCTGTCCGCAATTCCACAAATCACTTGCTAGAACTTTATTCAGTTGAAATAAAAGAGATAAAAGGCTTTCAATTTGAGACAGTTGCAGATTCTTAGCTTTCTGCTGACTTGGTTACCATTAATAAGTGGAATTTGGCTTCTGATCATTCTTTGATAAAAGCTGTCTGTGTGTCTGTAAGTGTGTCGGGGGTGGGAATGGTTTGCATGTGTGAGAGTGTGTGTGAGTGCATATATATATAACTGTACACACGGGGTTGGGTGGGGAGAGAAGTTCACAAGCTCTGTGTGTGTGTGTGTGTGTGTGTGTGTGTGTGTGTGTGTGTGTGTGTG
>NC_068986.1:73670291-73673599 GCF_001194135.2 Octopus bimaculoides | reverse complement strand
GCCTAGTACTTATTCTATTGTTCTTTTTTTTTTATTTTTGCTGAACCATTAAGTTACAGGGACATAAACACACCAGCGTCGGTTGTCAAGTGGTGATGAGGAGGACAGACACACAAACATATACACGCACATACATACATATATATATATGTATATATATATGATGGGCTTCTTTCAGTTTCCATCTACCAAATCCACTCACAAGGCTTTGGTCAGCCCAAGGCTATAGTAGAAGACACTTGCCCAAGGTGCCACACAGTGGGACTAAACCCAGAACCATGTGGTTGGTAAGCAAGTTACTTACCACACAACCACTCCTGATGTATGAACATGCATATATAATTTTATGACTATCATCATCATCATTATCATCACTTAATGTCTATATTTCACTTGGCATGGTTTGAAATATATATGTATGTATGTATGTATGCATGTATGTGTGTGTGTGTATGTATGTATGTATGTATGTATGTGTGTGTGTGTGTATGTATGTATGTATGAGTGTGTGTGTGTTCATATATATAAGTGCACATATATATATGAATGCATGTATGTTTATGTATGTGTGTGTATATGTATGAGAATGTGTGTGTTCATATATATAAGTGTACATAACTATATATATATATGTATGAATGCATGTATGTTTATATATGTATGTATGGACGTATGTATGCATGTGTGAGAGTGTGTGTGAGTGCATATATATATAACTGTACACACAAAATGATATATTTATATATATGCACATAATTAGACAAGCAAGTGCTAATTGCTTCTGTTGACTAATTAGTTTAAACTATTGACAGTGATTAAATGTGAAAGATAGGAATATTCTGAGAAGCAATAGTTGAATGTTCTCAGTTCAGCTGGTTGGCTTTACTGCATCATTTAACAAGTTAACCACCATAACAAATGTCCATTGTAATTTCAATGAAAGCCTGATGTGCTTTTAGCAAATTTAAACACCTTTGGAAAGGACTTTTTACTGTCAATGTATAGATTGTATGAATGGCAGATTAGAGTAAGTATTGATTTGTTGCTGGGATGGATGACAAGATAGATGGACAGACGAATTGGCAGATTGATAAAATGACTGGATAGCCTAAGCTGAAGTTGGTCAAATAGTTGTTCTCTAACCCAAGATCAGACCAGATCATGTAAGTGAATGATTAAGCAAATGATCAAATCTATATCAATCATACTCATCATGTCTTTTTTAAGAGTATATAGAACCTGCATGTTTCCTTCTATAGTAAAAATAGTAGTGTTTGATGTGAGAACATGTGACTGTTGTTTCTAGCAGGTCATGTAACCATGCAGAGATTTTTTTAATTGAATTCATGTAGAAACTTGTTTGAGGTGAAATTTCAGGATTGCTGACTGAGAAGATGTGTGGATGTGTGAGTGAGAGTGTGAATGGATATGTGTAAACTTTGTGAAACTAAGATTGATGAAATTGATTTGATTAATGTGCAGCCTCAACATCTAACGGTCACTCATGATCTCTAGAGGATTTCATGCCCAACAGAATCCCAGCCTGAACATCTGATGGTCAATTTCTATAGCGACAATGTGAGTGGGAATGGGTAGTTGTAACCTGTAACAGAGTAAACCCCCACTAAAGGGGCCTAAAAACCAAGTGGCATTAAACCTGTCAGTATGTTAGAGCTATAACTTCCAAACAAAATGTTATACTCCTCTGAGTGTTCTAAGTGGCATACATCTTGATATATACCACAGGGTGGCACACACATAATTGCTGTACACATGTGAAATGATATGGCCTCAACTTTAGACATTCTAACATCTGTTTGTATGACCTCCTGCATATGTGAGACTGCTGTGCCAATTTACATGACTTCTTTGGACTTTGAGTAATCCTTCGGTAAATGTCCCGAACAACTGCCCACCTTCAAACTATAGGTTTTCTCTATTTTAGGGTGGGTGGTCAGGCATTGTACACTGCCCTTATCGTGTGCTACTTCTTAACCAACATTTGTATTATTCACTTTACTGGTAAGCCTTTACCTGGAAATTTGACTTCAGAAATTTCACATGTTTGCTTAACAGAACTTGTTCTCACATACACTTCCACAATCTCCACTCTTTCCACTATAGAGTACATCATTTTGCAGAAAAGGCTGGAGATGTTCATTCAATACAATCTTACAATCAACTAATGTAATGAAGATAACATAGCAAAAAAGTCGACTTGTGTGCCAACTTTGTTCAGCAGTTACAAGCAAGCCAAATAATACAATGACACTTGTAAATGAAAGGCTGAGGGCTTTTTCATGTGTATAAATCGTTTCCTGTAGTTAATCTGTGCTATGGAACCTGGGTTACCTTTGCAGTCAAATTAACGCAATGACACTTGCAAACAAAAGGCTGGATGCATTTTCATGTGTATAAATTTGTAAATTTATTTTTGTATTTACACAATGATACAGATCTTGGGTTACATTTACATGCACCTCACTGTATAATAAAAGAAGCTGCTTGTTAATTACTTTGGAATATGTAACTTTTACTAAAGTAATGAAATTATTAAGGTCTTTCCTATCTAAAAAAATTTTAATGTTGTTATATTTTCATCATAATGTGGTTTTGAATTTCTTTTATTACTAAAGATTTCACTCTACAGAAAATTCCTTTTTACTCACTGCATGATAGCGTTGTTTTCACACAGTGAGATAGTTAGAGTTCCCTTTTTATCTTTTCCCTCTCATGCACTTCATTGCGCAACTTTCCATAGATATATCAGAAAAAAAACATTTTATCCTTCATTTTTTATCTTTTATTTGTTTCAGTCATTGAATTGTAGCCATGCTTGAACATCACCTTCAAGAGTTTTAGTGAATCAAATCAAATCAACCCCAGTACTTATCTTTTTAAGGCTTGATACTTATTTTATTAGTCTCTTTTCCAGATTGCTAAGTTACAGGGGATGTAAACAAACACAAATACACACACAGATTATATATATGTGTGTGTGTGTGTGTGTATATATATATACTAGCAGTATAGCCCAGCTTTGCCGGGGATTAAGTTGGGATTATTAAGCTAATCAAGTTCTTTATTTCAAACCAAACTAAGTAACATGACGTCAAATTTGGGCAGAATCAGTGTTGCAACTGGAGTGCATGGGTTGAGAGTTTGATCGGCAGAGGTGATCAGGTTACACATGCCATCCCTTTGAAAACACCACCGCCATCATCTAACCCCTCTTTGCTCATGGGCTAGGAACCCTTCCAGCAAGGAAAATAGAATGACCAAAAGGGCTCCCGATTCTCTGTGTCAAA
>NC_068986.1:73649412-73669193 GCF_001194135.2 Octopus bimaculoides | reverse complement strand
ACCACACAGACGCTGGCAAATAAAATGTGTGTCTCCTTCACCCTCCCTCTCACAAATATACAATTTCTCTCTCTCTCTCTCTCTCTCTCTCTCTCGCTTTCATGCGCGTACGCACAGATTTGACTTCGCCATGTCAACAAACTTCAAAATTAGAAAAAGTTTATCGATTTTTACAGGTATACGCGGGTACCTCTGAGAGAGAGAAAGTTCACTAAAATGCACATAGGGTCATTCCGAATCTTCTCCTAAAATTGGAGCGACATGCGTGCTAATTTGTGGACATGCATAAACCACATTCACGTACACACACACACACACACACAAACATCCTCTGTTTTATAGATATTGATATACACATACATACATGTATATATTTGCATACATATATATATAGACATACATACATGTATATGTATGTATGTATGCATGTATGTATGTATGTATGCAATGACCTTCTTTCAGTTTCTGCCTACCAATCCACTTAGAAGACTTTGGACCGACTGGGGCTAGAAGGTACTTGCCCAAAGTGCCATACAGTGGAACTGAACCAAACCAACCAGACAGTTGGAAAGCAAACTTCATACCACACAGCCGCAAAATGTAAGTTTAATCCAGAATCAGCCAAATTTTGTTGATTCTAGTATTGTTTAATTTCATAAATTGGACGGGACAAGTGTTTTTAGAGTGACAAGGTAGACAAACAGAGAGACGAGTAGACAGATAGTCAGATGGCTGGAGGAAGGGATTGACTGGGTTAGAAAGCTGTGAAATGAGGAACTGGATAACTGGTTGGGTATGTACCAGACAGAATGTTGAAATGATTGGCAATGTCAGTGGTTGTTGTAAAAATTTATTTGACAGATATATTTAGGAAATAAAGAAACAGCTTGCTGTCTTGAACAGATGACCATCCAACTAGGCAGTAATGAGAAATAAGAACTGATATGGAGCATGACAACCTATCCAACCCATGCCTGCATGGGAAGCAGACATGATAGCATTGGTGGTGGCAGAAGCAGTGGTGTTGGTGATGATGATGACAATAAGATGGTGGTGATGGTGGTGATTATGATGATGACAACACTGGTGATAGCAGTGGTGATCATAAAGGAGTTCATAGGAGACTGGACTTATTCATCACATAAGAGTAAATAGGTACCTATTCACTAATTGATTAAATAAAAATCTTTGACATATTAACTAGGTTACTAATCCCCTTGGTTGTCTATTTAGCAAAAAAAACTCTAGTATCAACATATTCACAAGAATTTCAGCTTTAGGGGACCCTATATGAAGAATGAGAGAAAGTATTGATACGGACTGCCGAAAAACAAAATAACGTTATGTCCCTATTCCCCGACCTGGGTTTGAAACCGTATTCTGGTTGTTGGGGACAATGGTATTTCTTTTGTCCTGTCAACAAGCACAGTTATTTATAGCGTAGGTGTGTGATCGGTGACCCTTTCCGGTCACCGAAAGTTTAGAAAAACAAGTTAGGAATTGTACTAAACTGACCCAGCTTTGGAGGGGGTAAAGTAGCACTGTTGAGCTACGGTATTTGTCATAAATACGGTAGGATAGTTGGTATCAGGCGGTTGGCATACAGCAGTTGGTGTGAGTGCGGTTTGATGTAAACACAGCAGCCAGATGGGCAGAGCAGTCGATGTACCAGCAGTCAGCCAGTGAAGATGGTGTACAGCAGTTGAATGAAGAACGCGAGCCGGTGTGAAGGCCAGCAGCCAGTAGAGCAGTGAAGATGGACAGAGCGGTCGGTGATAAGTCTGACAGAAAGAGACTAAAAGAGAGAGGCTATGGTCAGAAGGTACCAGTCAGCAGAAATGAATAGAGTCTGAGAGAGAGAGGGACAGAGAAATGGAACTGTTGTGGCAGGCAAAAGATTGTAGTTGGTCACTTCTTGTGATTGTAGTGGGATATTTGAAGGAAAGGAAATTCTTGCGGTGAAGGTTTGTTTGCATTTCTTTAAAGAAAAATGTACTTTGTTGTTACATGTTTTAAAAGAAAAAGAGATTTTGTTAATTGTGATATTAACTGGTTGAAAAGAAAAGAAAGAAATTTGCTAACTCTTGTTAATGGTTGAAAAGAAAAGAGAGAACTTTGTCATTACATGTTGTTCATAGAAAAGAAAAGAAAGAACTTTGCTAACTCTTGTTAAATGGTTGAAAAGAAGAGAGAACTTTGTTGTTACATGTTGTTCAAAGAAGTAGAAAAACAAAGAAGTAAAAGAACTTTTAATTGACTTGATATACGAACTTTGATTGTAACCTTTTGATTATGATAAATGCTTGGAGACTGTTGTTACATGTGTTATTGAATTGTTATGCAATGTTTTGTATTGTGATGTAAAGAAAAAAAAGTTAGTTTCACTACGCAACGTATGGTCTGTGTTATTTCTTCCTCCTTTTGCCTGTTGTCATCGTTACGTGCTCCGGCTGGGCTTAGTCGTGGCGAACATCCCGACTCACTGAGCGTCGACGTTCGCACGCGCGCGAGTTTTCTCTTCGTCGAGGTGCTTCGCGTGCGGGCGTTCGTAACAGTATATATTACTTCATTTTTGTATTTGGTTTACAAGATTCTTTATGTTAATTTGTGTGTTGATACAAATTTTGTTGTGTCTAGGGAGATTATTTATGGCAATATTAATAACACATGCGCTGGCTCCATTCTATTCTTTTATTATTAGTTGTAATAAACTGGGAGAGAAGTCACTGAAAAGGTTGCAAATGGCAATGAAATAACCTTGATGAATAAAAAAAAAGATTGATTGTTTAACCAGCATGTTAGACAAATGATCAATTAGTTGGATAGATAATTGACTAATAATAAAGGAATAGAATTGAACCAGTGCTTGTGTTATTCTTGTTGATGTCTTGACTCTTCCAAGAAACAACAAAAGACAGACAGACAGACAGACAGACAGACAGACAGACGGACGGACGGACGGACGGACAGACAGACAGACAGACAGACAGACAGACAGACAGACAGACAGACATATGTTATACATATGTATATCATATATAATACATATATATATACACACAAACACATATATACATATGTCCTCATATATACACACATATACATATACAGAGTGCATAAGATATTTGAGAACAGATTTATGTTTATAAAAAAAAGAGATATGTAATAACATAATAACTTTATTTATCAAAAAATGCTATGAGGATGAAAATAAACCTTCTTTTCTATAATGTTATTCAATAAAGCCACCTTCAGCTTCAACAACTGCTTCTATATGAGATCTAAATCATCTACATGCTTGAATCAAATGGTCCTGGTTCATTTTGGACATTACTCTGACCATGGCAGCTTTCAAAGAATCTTTGGTGTTATGGGCATGTTCATTGACCTCTCTCTCAACAATGTTCCACATGTAATAGTCCAATGGATTGAGATCTGGGGATTTAAGAGACCAAATGTTATGGGTTATGTGATCATAAACATTTTCAGCCATCTATTCCTGTATTACTAGAGCCATGTGTCATAGTGCAGAGTCTTACTGAAACAATTATAGCCTTCCATTGCATACACTGTTTATCCAGAGCTTAACAATTATTTCCAGGACCTCAATGTAGGTGGCAGAGTTAACTCTAAGGCCTTGAGGAAAGAAGTAAGGAGGCATCACATGTCCTTCATTGCTGACAACCCATAAAATCATGATATTTGCAGGAAATTTTGTATGCATAACACTTGGAACTTCAGAAGGGTATGCTCATAACCATCTGTCATTTCTTCTGTTAACTTTTAATTTTGGTTGAAGTTTTTCTCATGCGAGAAAACCCAAATCAAATCTTGTTCTGCTGGATTTTTCAGTTTGTTTAAGAGCCTTTTAGATCTGATGTAGTGACTTTCTATTGCTTTTTTCCGACAAACTGATCTTTCCTCATCATGTATGACTTATATCTGATGTCTTTGTGGACAACATTTCTGACTGTTCCTTCTGACACATGGAGATCTTTTGCAATTGACCTCATGGATTTTCTGGGATTATAATCAATGGTCTGTTAAACTTGTTGGATAAATTCAGGTGTTCTAATGATTTAAGAGCATTTAGAATGCTTTTTATGCCTTGATACTAGTGATACATTTCCATCTTCAGTCTCTAGCTCCATATAAACTTTGTAGACGAAAGATCTGGCAGCTTTTAAAAATTGATATTTCTAAATCGCTATACTCAATCTTTATAACCACAATAATAGCATGCCTCTTCATTTCTTGAGTAAGCTGAGGGTCTGCCATTATTATTTTCTGAAACAAAGATTATACAGAGTAAGCAAAAAATGCAGCTATGACCCAAAAAAGATATGTACTCAAATGTCTTACACACCCTGTATATATTATATATAAAATATATACATATTATAATATATATATATGATATACAATATATTCTTTTATAATGTACATATGTATATCATATCTACAAGCACATACATATATATATACACATACTTACACCTACATACACACATATATACACTCATATATGTATGTATATATATATATATATATATATATATATATATATAACTGGCACTCCATCAGTTACAATGAATGTTCCAGTAGATTTGGTCTACAGCACAGTCTGCTCATGAAATTAATAATGTACAAGTGGTTGAGTACTTGACAAACATGCTTACCCTTAATGTAGTTCTCAAGGAAATTCAGTAAGACACAGACTGTGACAAGGCCAGTCCTTTGAAATACATGTTCAACTCATTTTTCCCAGCTGAAGGACACAACACACTACCAGGAATCAAACTCATGGCCTTATGATTGTGGGATGAATCCTTACCCACTAAACCATGCAGCTTCATATGCATGATATGGCTTCTTTCAGTCAACCAAATTCACTCATAAGGCATTGGTCATTCCAGGCTACAGTAATACAAGACTCTAGCTCAAAGTCCGCACTGTGAGACTGAATCCAAAAACCACCTGGCTTCAAGGCAAGCTTTGTAAGCAGAGAGACATGCTTGTGCCTATATATAGAAAAGAGTGAAAGGGGTACAGGGAACTTGCCGTGAGGAGTGGAATATCCAATGTTTCGGATTTAATCCTTCGTCAGGGGCAGAGAAAAAGAGAAGAAAAAGAGAAAAAAGTCAATCAGAGTTTACATCCACTCAGCTTGAAAAACTGGCCAAGATGATGAGAAATATTGCACAAAATCTTACTTACTCTACTATGGTTTACGGCTTATGTTATTTTTTTTTCTATTTAAACATAAACATCATTGAGAATAAATAATGAAGTCTTTATTGAATCAATTCAATTTTTCTTTTTTAACATTACTCATGGCCACACCAACCAATCAATTACAGTTGCTGTTTAATTGGAATAGGAAATTGCATTTAGTCATGTTTATTTCACTAAGTCCATTCACAGTATATACATACATATACATAAACACACACACACACACACACATATATATATCTATATACACTTCATCATCATATATATCAAACAGTACAAACACACATACACACACACGCATGCGCATACACACATGCACACACACATGCATTATTATTTTGAAATCCTAATGATGTAAATTAATGTTTCATTATCAGTAAAAACTCATCATCATCTAAATTAATCTGTTACGCTTAAAAAGAGAAAAAAAAATTCACAGAAAACCAAAACAAGAAAAGAAAAAAAAGTTGAGATTTTTTTTTGTATTTTCTCAATTTTGTTTGTGTTTTTTTTTTTCTTCTTGTTTTTCTCCTGTTTATTTCTGTTTATTTAACTGCTGAAAGACAGAGTTTCTGAGGTACTTTGGTATTCTGAATTTACTTCTGTTTCACTATTATTGTTGATGTTTTCTATTTGCTATTTTTTTCTCCTTGGGAATGGAATTCATTCAAAATTTAATCACTTTTTTAGAGTGAGTGGGCAGTGGGAGGGGGGGGAAACATTGTTTTATTTGTTTTTAGACATTATAAAAATATTTGATTGAAATTGTCTTTAATCAGTATGTAAATGAACATGTCACAGAAATAGCCTCACTGCTGACCGTTTCCATTGGAATTTTCCCAAACATTATAACTTGAGACAAGAAATTATTCAATACAAGACAGGCCAAAAATGTCCATGATGAGATAATTGTATTTCATTTTTTTAACAAATAGCTGTGTGGTAAGAAGTGTGCTTCTCAAACACATGGTTCTGGGTTCAGCCCCACTGCATGGCACTTTGAGTAAGTATCTTCTATTATAGCCTCAGGCCAACCAAAACTTCCTGAGTAGATTTGGTAGATGGACACTAAAAGATGCCCACTGTGTGCACGTGTGTGTGTGCATGTTTGTCCCCCACTACCACTTGACAACTAGTGTTGGAATATTTATGCCGCTTCTAACTTAGCAGTTCAGCAAAAATGATGGATAGAATAAGTATCAAGCTTTAAAAAATAAGTTCTGGGGTCAATTTGACTAAAAATTCTTCAAGCATGGCTGCAGTCAAATGACTGAAACAATCATCACCATCATCATGATCATCATTGTTTAACGTCCGCTTTCCATGCTAGCACGGGTTGGACAGACAAGTAAAAGATAAAAGATAACTGCACCAACATCACTACCACCACCAACAACAACACAACCACACCAAAAATTATCCTTACCAATACCACCATCACCTTTAACAACATCATCTAAAGCAGTGGTTCTCAACAGCAGGTCCATATAAGATTTTATTGTTAAAATCTATGTGTAAAAAAATCAGTTATACTTTTACAATACACAAAATTTTTTTTTTATACAATTCCTAATAATGTTCAAAAATAAAAATAAAGAAAGATATTTTTTTATATACAGTGAATGACTATGGATGTCCAGTTGAATAAAATCAGAATCAAAGGTGTCCATAGATTAAAAATGGTTAAGAACCACTGATCTAAAGTCTCCTTCCTTTTTTAAAAGTTGTGACTTAAGTGAGATTTCATTCCTATTTCTAACAGGTCCCTGAGGTTTATCATGAATCCTGGGACTCATAAAGGTCAGAGATTAACGTGGTTTCCTTGGTATATAAGTGACTGAGCTTACAATATTACCCTCTGAATACAATGCCAATCCATTGAAGAATTAGATTCTCAGTCATTACTGGAACTCAGAACAACATGAAATGAAGTATCTTGCTCAAGAATACAACACACCACTTGGACTAGGAATCAAAATTATGATCTTATTAGTGCTAAGTGCATCAACCACTTTTTGTCTCTCCTTTGCAAATTATTCTAATAAATGTCACTGCAGGTCTAGTGTGGATTATTTCAGCCTTCACTCATTGTCATGCATTATAGCATTAGCCACTTCCCACGCCATACCACCATCAACAAAATCATAAAGTTTGACCTGGATGTCACAGGTTTCCCTTCCCAACTCAGGTCAGTGAGTTTGTGGTAGTGGACACCTCTAGCATTTTCGACCTCCACACCATGTCCCTGCTCATCACTATCAAAGCAGAGATGGTTATCTGCAAATACAAGCCCCATGAGTCAGAGTGGCTGTTCCAGCACATCCCTCTTGCCATCCTCCAGGCTAATGCCTTTTGCATTTTGTCTACTGGGACCATAAGGCAGTCTGAATTACAGAAAATCAAGAGAAAGTAAGAATTTCATAGCATAATTCACTTTAAACTTCTATAGTAAGATAATATTTTCTCTCTCAAACCATCTCAACCACATCCTTTACACTCCACTTCATAGTTATCTTTTTTTTTCTCAATCCAAGCAGCAAAATTACTTTCTAATAAATGTTATAGATAAAATTCCATTGTTTTTTATTAGTTTTGTTACGTTTTGTTTTTAACTACATTCAATAGTCTCAAATCTTCTACAGAACTGAAAACATATGCGTGCAAATGCATATATACCCTGAAATATATTTTCTAGTAAAAGATGTGCTATAATATACAGGATGTTATTACCTACCGATACCTACAGGCAAGGCTTCACTGATTGTATCTATAGGTGATCTGCCAGAGTTGACTTAATTCATTGTTTCAAGTCAAGTCACATAACCAATTGAAGAATGGTTGGTTCCATGAAGCACATACAGCCATAAAATATCCTCCAAGAACACGTGAAAACATTGAAAAGTTCTTATATTCCAGTTGATGTTCTTATGGCAAAAGGAACAGGAAATAAGGAGAAGAAATAAATGACAAGATTGTATTCGCAAATAGGAATAAAGTAGGTTTTTATATATATATATATACTACTGTGTATATGTATCTATAAACTTTTATAACGTGAGTTAAATAGTCGTGTGAAACATCAATCTGATCTTTGAAATAACAACATTTAAAGTTCAGGTTTAATACACAAGGAACATTTTTAATATCTATATCTATACATGGAATCATAAGTGTAATATATTTCCTAATTACATGCATCTGTGCTCAAATACATATTTAAACAATGCAGCATTCTCCTGGAACAATACATAATATCTTTTGGAATGTTCCATTGTGTAAACCTTTCTAAGCAGAAGGTTATACACCTGTCACTGTTCTTAAATAAATTACAATAAAATTTGATAAGAAAGAAGTTTTATTGGTAAGAATAAATTTCACAATCAGAATCCAAAACCATTAACACTTATCAAAGTCCAACACAAAAATCTTGAGTAAAAGTTTCAAGCAAACCACAGAATCCATTTCATAGATTTTCTTTCAGTTATTCACAGGCGTGGCTGTGTAGTGAAAAGTTTGATAAAATATCAAAAGGAGTATCTATATTCATAAAGGTATTTATACAAGTTAAATATTTATACATATTTTTCCTTTCCTGATATGTGTATACATTTCTCTCTCTCTCTCTCTCTCTCTCTCTCTCTCTCTCTCTCTCTCTCTCTCACTCCCTCTCTCTCAATCCCACTCTATCTCTCACTCCCTCTATCTCACTCTATCTCTCCCTCTCTCTCTCCCTCCCGCTCTCTCTCTCTCTCTCTCTCTCTCTCTAATATGAATGAATATATCTATGTGTGTATATATGTGTGTTATTATGTTTGTCTCCTACCATTGTTTGTCAACTGGTGTTGGTTTGTTCATGTTTGTTTATGTTTGACATAGAACCCTTCAAGGCAGAACCCCTGAAGGGCTGCAGTTCCATGATTGAAGCAAGTAAAAGACAAAAGTAACTGACAACTCTTTCAGATTGAAACAACTGTAATACTAAATGACAGGTTTTGTAGAAAGCAGCCTAATGACAGGAACTAACCCCCAATATATTACTCATACCTACTTTGTTGATGTCTGAGAAATCTTTTATTTGTTTTTTGTTTTAGTTATTAGACTGTGGCCATGCTGGGGCACCACCATAAGGAATTTTAGTCAAATGAATCAACCCCAGTATTATATTTTTATATAAAGCCTGGTACTAATTCTTTCAGTCTCTTTTGTTGAACCTCTAAGTTATGAGGACACCAACACTAGTTCTCAAGCTGTGGCAAGGGACAAACGTGGACACAAAGACACACACAAATCATCATCATCATCATCATCATTACCATCAACATTTAATACCCATTTTCCAAGCTGGCAGGGTTGGATGGCTTGACAGGAACTCGCAAGGTCAGGAACACCACACCAGATTCAATTGTCTGTTTTGGTTTGATTTCTACTACTGGATGCTCTTCCTAATGCCAACCACTCCATTGAGTGTACTTTACTTTTTAAGAGGCAACATCACCAGTACTTTTTATGTGGAACCACAACCTACACCAATGCTGTTTAAATGGCACCTTGGTTTTAGGATCTCAGTTTTGATGGGCTTTTTTCAGTCTCCATCTAGCAAACTGTACCACAAGGTTTTAGTCGGCCCAAGACTGTCGTAGAAGACATTTGCCCAAAGTACCATGCAGTGAGGCTGAACCCAGAACCATATGGTTGGGAAGCACACTTCTTATTTCGTTATTGCCCACAAGGGGCTAAACATAGAGGGGACAAACAAAGACAGCCAAAAGGATTAAGTCGATTACATCGACCCCAGTACGTAACTAGTACTCAGTTTATCGACCCCGAAAGGATGAAAGGCAAAGTCAACCTCGGCGGAATTTGAACACAGAACGTAAAGAAAGACGAAATACCGCTAAGCATTTCGCCCGGCATGCTACCATTTCTGCCAGACTTCTTACCACACAGCCACTCCTGCACCTATGAATACAAAACCAACTTCAATAGGAGTTTGATTGAGAACTGAACACTATTATGTCTTCTAACAACTCACTGCCCACCCATCATTGTTACTTTGAAGCTGTATTTTCTCCTAGACTTACTAAAACTATCAACACTTGGCAACTGTTAACTGCAATACCTATAACTTCCCCTTCACTTCTCTACCAATAACTCATATTATAACAAAAACATAGAGAAACTTTCAATAATAATAATATATACTCATTCTGAAACACATTTCTTCCGGTGCTTATTTCCTCCTCCTTTACAATAGAGTCTTGGAAATTCTCAGGAAATCATTAATCACACAAAATCAACCTCACCAACTGATTTGCATCTACATTGCTTTTATGTATATATATATATATATATATATATATACATATATACATCACTGTCTTGTCTGGAATTACTCAGTTAAGAAGAGAAACAGAATTTGTGTATCTATGTCTATGCATGTAAATGTATAAGTATGTGCATGTGTGTGTTGTAAATGTGCATGCATGTGAATATGTGCCTGTGTGTGAGCATAAAAGTGTATGTCTTTAGTACATTGTTAGATATGCATATATGACATCATCATCATTTAGCACCTGGTTTTCAAGCTGACTTGTGTTCAATAGTTCAACAAAATCTGATGAGGTAGAGGACTACATGATGCTCCAGTACCTAGTTTGGTAAGATTTCTTTGGTGATGCTCTTCTCTGGTGCCAACCACTTTACAGAGTGTATTGGATGCATTTTTTCATGGCACCTGCACTAATAAAGATGGGTTCAAATCGTACAAAGTCTAAGGGTAAGTAAGATAAGAGAAAAAGGTTTATAGTTGCAAAGGATTATAGTGCAGAAAGTAACAGAGTAACAGCATTAATGCAGTTGCAGAAAAAGAAAAGAACACAGGAAAGGATAGGGATTAGTATCAGAGGTAGAAAAATGATGTGGCAGAGTTGTATAGAAGGGTCCATGGTTATACTACCTTATACAGGTAAGTATCATCATCATCATCATCATTGTTTAACGTTTGCCTTCCATGCTGGCATGTGTTGCATGGTTTGACACGAACCAGCCAGGTAGAAGGCTATACCTGACCATTGTGTCGGTTTTGGCATGGTTTTCACGGCTGGATGCCTCTCTATCACCAACCACTCTGCAGATTGGGCTGAGTGCTTTTTATGTAGCACCAGTACAGGCAAGGTCAGTTTTGGCATGGTTTTTACAACTGGATACTCTTCCAAATGCCAACCACTTCACAATGTGAACTCAATGCTTTTTTATGTGGCACCAGAACTGGCAGGGTCACCAAGTAACTTGCAAGACAAGGAATTTTAGAGAGAGGAGGAGTCATTGCAGGAGATAATCTTGTGTCAGATGATGACAGGTTTGAGTGTGACAGAGAGACAGAGAAGCAGAAACAGGTGTCTTGCTATAAAGAAGGTATGGAAAATATCATGGAAAGGGGTCAGTGGGGAGAACAGACTGTTGAAGGAAAGACAGATACTGGGGAAATCACGAAGGTAGATCAGAGGAGAGAAAGATCAGAAGGGGTGTTGGGGAGGCAGAGAAATTGTAGGAGAGGGTAGTGAGAGAAAATATGAAAAAATAATAATGATGAACTTATTGTATACAATGCTCAGGTACATGGTAACTCATCAGAAAAAGTAACCAAAACAACATGAACAGGGCATAGAATATACACAGAAAGTGAACAGTGAGTAAGTCTTTAAAAAATAACAGGGTGAGTGGTGTCTGGTGTATGCTGGCGAATTTCAGGAAGCATGGAATTTGTGAGGAATGTAGTGTCCTGACAGCTAACAACTGATGTGGGTAGTTTATTCCATGCTTTAGTAATTCTGAGCAAAATGAGACAGAGGATGAGAGCAGTAAGGGAAAGAGACACTGAAGAGTACTATAGTAGTAAGAGGAAGAGGAAGAGATGAGTCTGAATGCTGCAAAAGCATCTTGAATGGAGAAGCTGTGAAGAGGTCTCAAATGGAAGGTAGCAGAGAGAGGATGGTGTGAGAGAGGAGTAAGGTGGAAACAAAGTGTGAGGTACAGAGAGTACAGTGAGGGGAAAAAAGATGAGAGAGGGCATTCTGGAGGTCTTAGATTGTGTAAGGCGATAAGGGCAAGAGGAGACATTGGGTAGCAATAGAGTGTGTGTGTGTGTGTGTGTGTGTGTGTGTGGTGTGATGAAGAAATGAGAGTTATGGAAAGAAGGTTGTAAGGTGATACAGTGGTAATCCAGTGGAACATCAAAAAAGTGGAAGTGCACACCAGAAAGAGAAAGAGAGAGAGAGAGAGGAGAGAAAGAATAGAGGCACTCATTTCAACTGAGTAGACTGGAACAAAATGAATTCAACCCATAATTTTACAATCATAAGCTTCACACCTCAAACATCAGGTCTTATGCTTTTTACAATACAATATCTAGCATCACTCCATACACACATATATGCAGTCATATATCCACTTATAAATATATCTACACACTGAATACATATACCTACACACTGAAGAATAAGTAGCTAGATAGATACTGATACATAGATACACACATACAAATGCATGATTTTATTGTACGTGTCTGAGATTGATTAGTTTAATGTTAGATGCTTTATTCTGAAACCAAGACATTTCTCCTTTATCTGTAAAAGTAAGTTAAAAATCATGTTCCTGTAACCAGGTTTTGAACAATATTTTGTGTATTTCTTTATTGCCTTACACTTCATTTCAAGGATTTATTTAAACAGTGTTTAAATTACAAGCACATATATTGGCATGAGCAATAATACAATTATTCTTTGTGCATAAGATCACAGACTCCTACACTTACCAAGGAAGTTTTCTGAAAATAGCTAGTGCTGTCCTTATCAGTTTAGAAATATCTACCTCAATAAACATATCAAAAGTGAATGATGTCTTCAATGGGATAAGAAATCCAAATATCGTTTACCTGTCTACTTTCACTTCTTATAAGAAGATATTGTGGAATACGTCCTTGAAACTGAATGTGTAAACCTCATTACAGAAGACTGGTCAAAACATGGTTTCCATAGTTTAATAGTTTATAATTTTAAAAAAAAAATTTCACCCTTAAGCATTTAAACCAGCCATATTGTGTCCAAATATTCTATCTGTTTTATGTTCAAACTGACCAGATCTGGCTTCTTACAACTATCCCACAATGTCATTCTAAAAGTAAACAATCACATCAATGAAATCTCAAAACTATGAAATAATGCATGATTAATTCAAAACAATTTGAATAAATAAGCATTGCATATGACAGAGTAATTTGAATAATGGTTAAGATGCTAGTGTGATTCTAGTGAGTGAAACAGCAGTTATTTCTGGATCAAACACTAACAGATCCTTCCATCGCATTCTACTAAGGAGAAGGTCATGTGACGTACAATTCTGTATGCACAGTGACTAAGGTTACAGGTCTGTTCTATCAGGGTTGATGTAGAGCTAAATAACAATAACAATTTTTGGAAGTGTTTACAGGTTTTAGAGAAAGAAAATCAACATTAACCCTCTAGCATTTAAATAGGCCACATTTGGCCAAAATATTCTACCTATTTTATGTTCAAACTGACCAGATCTGGCTCCTCACACTTACCCAACAATGTCATTGTAAAAATAAACAATCACATCATCAAAATCTCAAAACTATGAGATAATGCATGATTAATTCAAAACAATTTGAAAAAAAATAATAAAGCATTACATTTGAGAAAGTAACCTGAATGCTAAAGAGTTAAATTAATTAATTTGCATGTATAGCTGTCTTTTGAAGTCTACATCCATTGTCTATATGAATGAGCAAAAAGCTGGCATGTATTAAAGAAGTTGCTTCTAATGTAACACTACATGTATACATACAATATTTATGAAAACTGAAGCAAATGTATAACTAGTTTCTTACCTCAAGTTTACAGCATGTAGTTTCCACAAGAGTAAAATATATAAGATTTCTTTATGAAAGGCAAAGCAAGAGTTGCTTAAACCCAGTAATATAACATACTTCTTATAATTTTTTCAAATAACACAACTTATTTTAAACATGATTCTCTAGTTTCTTTCCATCTCAATCTACTGTACTGTTTCCTTGTCACTGGTAGAATTTTGTTGTGTTTTTTTCTTCTTTTTTTTTTTTGACAGAGTGACATATAAGATGTAGGTCAGTAGAAATTTTAAAATGTTTTTGAAGGTTTGTTTTGCAGAGGAGTTCTAAGCAAAATGAAAAAGGGGTGCAAGACAGCGATTTTTTTTAAATATTATTTTATTTTTATAGATCTATATTTTTTTTTGCTAGCACTTTAAATTCCTCAACCACTTCTTATGTAAGTGCTTCTAACAATGGAATCAAATATTTCAATTTCCATGATGACATTCAGCTTTCACTTGCTTCACTGGCCAAACACAAATGGAAGGATATGTTCTGGCTTGTTTAATGTAAGTTGGTAATCTTACCTTGCTGTAGATATTTTTACATAGACTCTGCCATCACCTGTATTATATTACTTCTTCAATTCATTCATTCATTCATTCATTCATTCATTCATTCATTCATTCGGTTCCCATGCTTTATATGAATAGACTTTCTGAAATAACTACTGCAACACACAGACACACTCAGCAACACACACACATACACAAGTGCGCACACATACCAACACATACACACATCAATGTATACACAGACACACCAATACAGATACAGACACACTAATGCACCAACACATACATACATGTCAAGTGTAATTTCTAAACTTGTTTTGATAATGATATATTGAGAAAATTTTATCCTCGTTGGATAAAAAATTTTTTTTTTAAATCAGATATCTGAGAAATATTTGATCAGTTTAGTTCAGTGACTGAAATATTTAATTTGGTATTACTCTACCCTCTTTAGAATATTTCCATACTTTTTCCTACTTAAAAGTATAATCTTCATGTTTAACCAGAATCTAGTGACAATGATACTGTTCCTCAGAGAAAGAAAGAGAAAGACATAGAGAAAGTGGGGAAAAAGAGAGAGTTTATTACAATTTCTACATCTATTTCTTCCTTCTGAGGGTAAGGTAATAATGCTTATAGAATATTTAGTCCATTTTTGCCTCAAAACCAAAAATACATTTAGTTTCTAAGAAAGGTGACAATTACCCACTGCACAACTTTTATTATTTATGGTTGATAAAATGTGACATTTCAAATAACTGGACCAAGGACTTTATATCATCAAGTTCAAATATTCTGCTACATAACTCAAGCCAGTTTCATCAATTCTAAATGAGAGTATTTCTTAAGAGTTAATTTTAAATGGGGAAGTTATGTTTTTAAGTATTAAACTTAAATGTGGAAGTTATTTTGTCAGGGTTAATCTTAAATGTGAAAGCTATCTTTTAATGGTTAGTTTTTAATGGAAATATTATTTTTCATGGATTAATTAATAAGGTAAAAGCATGTGGCCAAGTGGTTAGGTGTTCCACTCACAACTGGAAGATTGTCGTTTCAATTCCCAGACTTGTAGTGCATTGTCCATGTTTGTTTTCAGAGTTTTAGTTAGCCTTTGTTTCATACATTCTCATAAAGCTTTTCTTTCATGAGTCCCAAAATAATTCTGAAACCTGGGAAAATACAGGGGAATGGATGCCAGGGAAATGTATTGCATATTTGTAAAATTGTCACTTTTAAATAGTAATTAAGAAAATTCATGAGTCAAATGTCTGATTTTGAATTGAAAGTTTACGTTATTTTATCTCAAGAAAAAGCAATGCACCTAAATTATCAACACAATTTTGCCATTTTATTGGTAGCTTATTTATTTTGATAGCAAAGAACTCTGGAGAGGTGATGAAATCACGAAGGGCTGTTTTTGCATCATCTTCAGATTTTAAGTTTTTCCTTGCAAAATATTGTCTAATGCCTGGATAATGTGATAGTTTGTTGGTGCAAGGTCTGGTGAATATGGTGGATGACAGAGTACTTCTAAGTTCAGTTCCTGTAACTTAAGTAGTGTTCTTTGTGCAACATGTGGTCAAGCATTGTCTTGCAAGAGAACTGGCTTGTCTCTCTTGACCAATCTCAGTCATTTAATGGCAAGTTCACTCATCATTTCATCCAATTGGTTGATATATACATCCACTGTAATTGACTTACCAGGACTCATGAAGTTGTAGTGGATGACACCAGCACTGGACCACCAAACAGACACCATTAGCTTTTTTGGGGTGAAAATTCCTTTTTGGACTGTTTTAGTACTTCATCTCTATCCAACCACTGTGCATAATGCTTGCTATTATTGAAAAGAATCCATATTTCATCTCACATAACAATACGATGCAAAAATGGTTCAGTTTTATGCCACGACAGCAAAGAACAGCAAGTTTAAAGACAATGTGTCATTTGCTACTTGTTCAGTTTATGTGGTACCTACTTGTCCAGCTTCTTTACCTTGCCAATTTGTTTCAGATGGTCCAATACAGTTGGAATTGAAACATCAAACCTTGTTGCTATCTCACACATAGTTTGAGATGTATCCACTTCCACTAAAGTATCTAGCTCATCATTATCCACCTTGGAGCTCATCATTATCCACCTTGGAGCTCATCATTATCCACCTTGGAGCTCATCATTATCCACCTTGGTCTCGGGTCTACCACGGGGCTGATCTTCAAGAATAAAGTCACCAGACTGGAACTTCTCAAGCCATCAACATACAGTATGCTCATTTGCCACATTTTCACCAAACACATTGATGTTTTGAGCTGTCTGGGATGCAGTGGTTCCACAACAGAGCTCATATTCATAAACAACACAAATTTTTTATCTATCCATGGGTTAAAAAAAATTAATTTCCACAAGAGAAAACTAACAATATAATCAGACATCATGAACTGCATTTCGAAAAGTGATGTAACTCTTCAATATTGTAAAATAAAGAATTGTCAGGATAAAATATTAGAGTTAATGACTGTCAAACTTGGTGTATAAGAGAATCGGACATTTCATTCTTAATGACCTGATATTTGTTTCATAAATTCTCAGTAATATAAAACTTTTCTTTCATGAGTTCCGAGATAACTCTGAAGACTGGGAAAATACTGGGGCATGGATGCCAGGAAAATATGTACTGCATATTGGTAAAACTGTCACTTTTAAATAGCAATTAAGAAAATTCATGTGAGTCAATTAGTTAAATTATAATATGTTTGGCATGAAATACTTTAGCCAATGACAGGTCTATAACAGACAGATCTGCTAAGATATTGATCTAATTACAGTTTATTGCTTGATTGATCTGTCAATGATCTATCAGTGCTTTGGAGCTAAAACATTTATAATTAAACTATCTTTCACAGAATGCTACACTAATTTACCATCTTATAATGATTTATACTATCACAGAAAGGAAATTATATTTTATCTTTTACTTGTTTCAGTCATCGGACTGCAGCCAAGCTGGAGCAACACCTTGGCGGGTTTAGCTGAACAGATTGACTCCAGTGATTAAGATTTTTTTGTTAAGCCTGGTACTTATTGTATCAGCCTTTTGTGCCAAACCATTAAGTTACAGGGATGTACACAAACCAACACCAGCTGTCAAGCAGTGTGGGGGACAAACACAAATATGCATGTACACACACACACACACACACACACACACACACACATATACACACATATGCACACATACTTAATGGGCTTCTTTCAGTTTCCATCTACAAAGAGCTATAGTAGAAGTCACTTGCTCTAAGTTCCATGCAGTTGGACTGAACCCTGAATCACGTGGTTGAGAAGTAAACTTCTCAGGTGATTGGTTGTTCTGTATGACAAGAGAGAGATTCTTAGATTCTTAACAAAAATCCATTTTTGTTTTCATTAGTGAAGTGAAAGAAAGAAATTATATTATCGTGATGCATTTATTTGATTCAATTTTCTTTTGCTTTTTCTTTAAATCATAGACTCCTTAACATTCATATATAGCTGCTATTTTGATTTAGTGGCTCTCATCAGTGTCACATGCCCTAGAATTTAAGGTGTATTATACATTGTATTACAGTAAATTAAATCAACTTTACAGCAAAAGAAGATGGGATAGGGGATGAAGTCATTATAAGGATGGAGATGACCAATGACGCACAAGGTGGGGAAGAAGAGGGATGCAAAGGAAAGCAGGAAGAAGGCAACAGGGTAGTAATGCTGGTACAATTGATAGGGGCAGATAAGAGAGAAATTATGTGGTTGGGGAATGCCGCAAGAGTGGGGAGAGAGGCAGTGTCGTGCATGAGGAGAGATAATTTTGTGGGTCAGTGGTGGTGGTGGGTGGAGAGAACAGTATTAACTGTGTAAGTCTATGTTATGTACCTGAAATTATGTGGTTCGTATAATGTTAGTAGCTATTTTAGTCTAATGTAGACACTGGAAAAACAAATCCAGAACCATAAATCACTAAAATGTTTTACGAGTCACATTTATTAAGCTAATTTCAATCCTCACCTCCCACATAATTATATATAAGTGCTAATTATGTAGACAGAATTGCTGCACACAGTGTTCATTCTGTGACTATGGAAATAAAATTTCATAGAAACTAGATTCACAAATGACACGGTTAATGACTTGAAGTAATTAACCTTTGTACATGTAACACAATTAATGACCTTAAGTAATTAACCTTCAAATGATACAGTTAATGACCTAAAGTAATGAACACAGTTCAAAGTTATTAACGTTCTCACTAGTAACACAGGTAACAACCTAGTGACACAGTTTACAACTTAAAACAATTAACACAGTTAACAAGCTAAAGTCATTAAAATATTCTTCCAGTGACACAGTTAACAACCTAAAGTAATCAATCTTCATCAAGTGACACAGTTGCTGACTTAAGTAATTAACCTACTTACAAGTGACACAATTAATGACTTAGTGTAATTAACACAGCATAGTAATGTAATTGCTGACATCCACTGAAAACTAATATTTCTGTAGTGATTCAATTAACAATATTGTGAAGTTTAATTCTAAGTTAGCACTGATAGAACATTGACATTCCAGCCATGACCATCACAACTCTTATTTATAAGCAATGTGCATCCATGACTACATTATATAATGTGTCCTTCTATTTCAAGTCAGCAGGGTGAGATTTGAGGATATATTTGGTTGCTATTTATGGCAAGTCACATGGCCACTGAGAGGCTTCTTCATTGGCTTGAATATACTTGATTGTTTTCCCTCCTGTCATGGCGTCAATAGATGAAATACTTTTCACTTGTATATATATATATATATGTGGAGACGCAATGGCCCGGTGGTTAGGGCAGCGGACTCGCGGTCGGAAGGCATTGTGTGTGTTTATTGAGCAAAACACCTAAGCTCCACGAGGCTCCGGCAGGGGGTGGTGGCAACCCTTGTTGTACTCTTTCGTCCCCACTTTCTCTCACTCTTTCTCACTCTTTCTTCCTGTTTCTTGAGTAACGCTGCGATGGACTGGCATCCCGTCCAGCTGGGGGGAAACACATACGCCATAGGCTTTGAAAGGGCGACAAATATAT
>NC_068986.1:73646968-73649221 GCF_001194135.2 Octopus bimaculoides | reverse complement strand
GGTAAATTGTCGCCATTTTATATTCTTAATTCCAAGCATGCACATTGTTTGTTTGTGATTTTGTTGACTACACAGCATCGTAGGGTCAGTTGGGCACCGTCTGTATCAACACCATGATACAATTCACTCTGCCAGAAATTTGGAAATAACATGCTGTACTACTTGGCATTCATGCCGGAAGCTCCAATATGAACATTTCAGAGTGTGTGGGTGTCAGTCTGAGGACAGTGTAGTTGGAGGACATGTACTGATAGTGATAAAATCATCCAGTCAACATCATGGTGTTTGGAGTGATCACTAGTGATGGTGACGTTATGACTCCAACCATCTTCCCACACAGCCCTGCACACAACACCGAGGCCTACATCAAGTGCCTGGAGGTGGTAATGCTGCCCTGGGTCAAGAGGGTGGCTGCTGGAACATCCTATGTCTGGCAAGCGGACTCTGTACCATGCCACACAAGCAGGAGAACCCAGTCATGGCTGTCAGACAATTTCTGCAACCACATCACTCCCAACATCTGGCCACCTAACACCCCCAGACTGTAACTCCCCTCATTATTATGTGTGGGGTGCAGTTGAGTGAGAGACCAACAAAACTCCTTGTAACACCAAATTGAACTGAATGCAAGGATTATGGCAGCATTCCTCAACTTAAACAAGGAGACCATTTAGAAGAGTTGCAGGAGATTCCGAAGTCATCTGGAGTCTGTGGCTGAAGCTAATGGCGATTTTTTGAATAAAGTTACTCTTTAGTATTTCAACATATTTGTATGTAATTTTGGTAAATATATTTAAAATGAGATGTCAGTGTTATATTCATTTTCATGTAATTTAGACGACAGTTTATTCACCACACCCTGTATATATATATATATAAGTTTATTTGGAGGGACATATTATCTGGGCAAATACCACATGCATACATGCAGGGTATGTGTATGTCTGTGTTTGTCCCCCACCACCACTTGACAACTGATGCTGGTGTGTTTACATCCCTATGACCATACAGTTCAGCAAAAAGATCTCAATAGTATAAGTACCAGGCTTTAAAAAATATGTACTGGGGTCAATTCATTCAACTAAAATTCTACAAGGCAGTGCTCCAGAATGACCACAGTCCAATGACTGACACAAGTAAAAAGGATGTAAGATAATAACTGATTAACTAAAGCCTTCAGTCAGTAAAAAAGTTACTTCTGCTGTAAACATATTTTGATTTATTGAATGCAGTTCTTTCAGTGACAAATTTAACATACAAGTAGGAGTTCATCAAGGTTCATTCTTTAGCTTTTTTTATTCATCATACTCATACAGGCCATCACAAAGGAGATTAGGGCTGGGTGTCCATGGGAACTCTTATATGCTGATGATCAAGTCCTCTTTGATAAATCTATACAGGAACCAGAGAGGATATTTCAGATAATGGAAATAAAATCTAGAATTCAGAAGCCTCAAGATAAAGTTAGCAAGGATTGAATTTTGGTAAGTAGGAATGAACGTAAGATCCTAGTGTATTCAGGGAAATGGTCCTGCTCAATATGCAGAAAAGAAGTAGATATAAACTCCATGCATTGTACCTAATGTACTAATGTAAGCTATGGAAAAACAAGAGCTGTAGTGGAATCAAAGGTAGAATAGCAGAGAAAGTAAGCTTCATATGTCATAGGGGCATTAGAGTATATTACATGCTATGAGCACTACAGAAATACATTCTCTTAAATGCATGAATAGCTCATTAGAAGCAGTTGATAGTCTTTGTTACTTTGGAGATGCAATTAGCAGAGGAGGTGGTTGCACTGAAATCTTAGTGATTAGGGTAAGAACAAGTGGGAAAACATTCAATAAGCTTCTACTACTTATGCCAGCACAAAGGTTTTATCCTTCAGAGTGAAGGGCATATTGCATGATGCTTAAGTTAGAATTGTGATGCTGCATAGTATTGAGACAAGGATCTTAAATGCAGAGGACCAGAGAAAACTGGAAAGAAATGCGGTGAGCATGCTCCATTGGATGTGCGATGTCAGTGTGCATGAATGACACAGTAAGAATGTGTTGAGAGAAAAAGGAGGAATAAGAATCGGATGTAATATGCAAGAAAGAAGAGTGTACTGAAAGAAGACTGTACTGAAAGAAGACTGTACTGAAAGAAGTACTGTACTGAAAGAAGACTGTACTGAAAGAAGTACTGTACTGAAAGAAGACTGTACTGAAAGAAGTACTGTACTGAAAGAAGTACTGTACTGAAAGAAGA
>NC_068986.1:73633526-73642236 GCF_001194135.2 Octopus bimaculoides | reverse complement strand
GTGTACTGAAAGAAGACTGTACTGAAAGAAGACTGTACTGAAAGAAGTACTGTACTGAAAGAAGACTGTACTGAAAGAAGTACTGTACTGAAAGAAGTACTGTACTGAAAGAAGACTGTACTGAAAGAAGACTGTACTGAAAGAAGACTGTACTGGTATGGACATGTGATGTGTATGGATAAGGACAGTTGTGTAAAGAAGAGCTGGACACTTAATGCGGCTGGAACTTGCATAAGAGTAAGAAGACAAGAGACAAAGTGGTGAAGACAGATGTCAGACTGTGATCTTCACAGAGGAAATGACAAAGAGATGGAATGACAGACCACAACCTAAATTTCAACAATATACCCATTTGAAAAGCACCTAATATCTATTTTTCTGAAAATAGAAATAGAGGTAAAGTTAATAAGTTTTTTATTTTTTCAAAGTCTGTTTATATTTAAACTGAATATATTTAATGTTAAAAGTGGTATTTTAAACTGACAAACAGTTTAAATTTGAAATTTAAACTTTTAACAATAGTAATTTATATAATTACAAATTATTTAATTAGCAACATTTGGGCAATTTATGACACCACATTTCGATGGTTTCATTGCTAGGAGAGAATTTAAGAACATTGTATCACTGTTCATCAGTCTTTTACTATCAATCAATGATTATGAATAATGTATGAGATGATTGAACAATTTCTGCCTTTCATCTTTTTATTGGTATACCTTTATCACAGGTACCCCCTATCTGTTGTATATTAATGGGAAACTAACTGAACTAGAGGTGAGGAAACATCTCGACTGTGTGATAAATTTTGTCTCCTAACAAATTTGAAATAATTTACTAAGTTTCTAAAAACTGTTCAAAAGCAATAGTTTAACAGCAAAACAAAAGAATTTTTTATGTAAGTTTCACATGAATATCATCATCATCATCAGCAACATCTTCATCATCATCATCATCATTTAACGTCTACTTTTTTTTCTTGCACAGGTTGAATAGATATTCTACAGCTGGATGCCCTTCCTATTTCCAACCCTCACATGTTTTGAAGCAAAGTAATACTTCCTCATGGCCAGATATATTCTCACAGAATATTGGAGATGAATGACACTGCTTGTGTGACAGTGACACTTATTTACAACTATCACATGCTGTCAAAATAACACACACACATACAGATGTGTGTGTGTGTATGTGTGTGTGTGTGTGTGCGTTGTGTGTGCATGTGTGTGTGTGTGTGTGTGTGTGTGTGTACATACACACGCACACACAACAGATGTTTTTAAGTTTTCATCTCCCAAACCCACTCGCAAGTTATAGTAGAAGGCAGTTGCTCAAGGTGCCACACAGTGGAACTGAACTTGGAACCATGTGATTGGAAAGCAAATTTCTTCACATATAGCCATGCCTACACCTATATGTAAAATCAAAAATTCATTCACTCACTCAAATTCTTATGAACTTACATTTCACCCTTAATAGTAAAAAGGCTCCTATTCTTAACTTAGTCACTCCATCTGCTACAAGTAGTAACCAAATATTTCTCATATCACAACTTACTGTGGAAGATCACATTAGACAACATAGTATTAAATGTATCTAAACAGACCGGCTGGTCATAGTTGGAATGTCTCAGTACATTTGTTTGATCAGAACTGGCTTAGGATTAAACAAAAACAATCTATTTTGTATTTAATGAATCCACTCTCAGGCAGGTATTGAATTCCTTCCGTATTTCAACCAAGGATTCTCTCCACCAATGCTACAGGGCCTTTGTACTGCTTGTTAATTAAATTGTAATATATTAATTAATTTATTATTAATTATCAACTTAAGTGATGAGGATTCACAATGTAACAGCACATTATATTTATGTATTATATCGCACTTAGTGTAATTAGCTATATATCATTAACATCAGCAGTAGCAGCAGCAGCACCATTGATTTATGTATTCAATTTGATTATTATACAATTTAGATGCTGCCATTTATATGTTTCTGATCAAATATGTGCTTCCTCTTAATTCTTAATAATTGATAATCACAAATAATTATCAAATAAATAAAAAATTCCCTCCAACTTTTTATTGTTACTATGGTTACAGTCTAACATCAGTTCACATTTACTATTCTCTTGATTTGTACAATTAAAAACATTAATTCTGATTGGACACACTTTGAGAACTTACCACCGGTCATTGTTTCATAACAAAATACACCTATACAGCATTATTGTGATGGACATACAGTATAAAAAATGTACAGTTTTCTAGTACTCTTTTAATCTTTTACTTGTTTCAGTCATTTAACTGCAACCATGTTGGAGCAGCGCCTTTAGTCGAGCAAATCGACCCCAGGACTTATTCTTTGTAAGCCTAGTACTTATTCCATCGGCCTCTTTTTGCTGAACCGCTAAATTATGGGGACGTAAACATACCAGCATCGGTTGTCAAGTGAAGTTGAGGGAACAAACACAGACATACAAAACATATACACACACATACATATATGCATACATATATACAACGGGCTTCTTTCAGCTTCCGTCTACCAAATCCACTCACAAGGCTTTGGTCGGCCCGAGGCTATAGTAGAAGACACTTGCCGAAGGTGCCACACAGTGGGACTGAACCTGGAACCATGTGGTTGATAAGCAAGCTACTTACCACACAGCCACTCCTGCACCTATGAAAATCTCTTTAAATGTAATACGAATCTAACTGCTCCACTGAACTTGCATGGACACAGAGTAGTAAACTATATTGAGTCTGCAATATTCCTCATGTATGTTGACTCGTGCTGTAACCATTATCAAAATGGAACAAGTTGTCAAAGAAGAGGACCAAACTACTCCAATCACACATCAATATTAATTCAGTGAGGCAGTTGAACATTCTGACTCAGATCATAATACACTTCATTTATCTTCATATAACATATCAACATGTAATACAACATTAGTCATCATACGATTAAAAAAAAAAAAGACCTCCTTCAATCATGAATGACTATGGGATTGCTCCTAGAAAGTTCCCCTTCGAGGCACAAGTTCAAGCAAGATTGCTTGTGGAAGACCAGCAGTCACCCATGCATACCAGCCTCCCCTCTCCACATGACTGATGTTATCCAAGGCTAAGGCAAAGGCTGATACAGCTTGGCACCAGTGATGTCAACTCATTTCTACAGCTGAGTGAACTGGAGCAATGTGAAATAAAGTGTCTTGCTCAAGAACACAACACACAACCCGGTCAAGGAATCAAACTCACTACCTCATGATTTTAAGCCTGGTGTTCAAACTATTGAGCCATGCGCCTTCACATCGTCTTACTGTAGTACTGTAGTTCTTTTCTTATTACAGATTTGTCTGTGGAGGCGCAATGGCCCAGTGGTTAGGGCAGCAGACTCGCGGTCATAGGATCGTGGTTTCGATTCCCAGACCGGGTGTTGTGAGTGTTTATTGAGCGAAAACACCAAAAGCTCCGCAAGGCTCTGGGAGGGGATAGTGGCGAACCCTGCTGTACTCTTCCACCACAACTTTCTCTCACTCTTACTTCCTCTTTCTGTTGTGCCTGTAATTCAAAGGGTCAGCCTTGTCACACTGCGTCACGCTGAATATCCCCGAGAACTACATTAAGGGTACACGTGTCTGTGGAGTGCTCAGCCACTTGCATGTTAATTTCACGAGCAGGCTGTTCCGTTGATCGGATCAACTGGAACCCTCGACATCATAAGCGACGGAGTGCCAACAAAACACAGATTTGTCTTTTTTTTTTTACTGTAGCACTGTCTTATGTCTTACTGTAGTATTACTTTAATGTAACATCAAGACAGCAGTCCATCAAAGACTTTTAATGAATCCTTTTCATTAAGCACAATATCAACTTTCATAGGATAGAAGAATTTATTCCCAGTTCCCAGCATGTTGATGGTTGGACACTGACAAAATTTGAACTCAAAGCTTCATGCTTCACTGTTGTTGTTGCTATTGTTGTTGTTTAACCCCAGGTCATTTCTGACCTAGCAAACCCTATAATCAAGGGCATTTGAGTCCTGATCATCCTATCACTTCACATAAGCAATGCATAGGACAACATTATTCAATGTGACCCCTCAGTTTTCACAACAAGGCACAACTTGCGAAAGATTTGGCTGTTATTTCTAGCAAATAAAGCGATCATATTGTGGCTCCCTCAATGATTCGTTGTAGTAAGTGTTCCACTGTATCACTTTCTCCAATTTCCAATATTTATCTCTCTCTCTCTCTCTCTCTCTCTTTTAATTAATATAATATATAGTATTTTGCCAACCTATTTCTTCATCAGCCTTCTTCAAAACAGTCCATTGTCCTTAATGAAAAGATAGAGAGCTGCTGTTTATTTATATGATACTCTATTTGCAATGTCCTAAGGCAAAGAAACATGTACTTGACTTACTTCTCAGTTTACTGAAGTGGAAAATAGGTACCAGTGCCCATATTATCATAAAACAGTCTATACTGGGAGAAAAGGAGAAAACAAAAAATACATCTATCTGCATAATACCATTTCCAGTAATATTGTCCCATTCAAGCAATGCTAGCAACAGAGAGTATGAATAAATAGTCTCTAGCTTCTTCCTTTTGTGGAAAAGCAATCAATATATTGTTTAGATAAAGCCATACATTTCGGAATATTCGTACATATTCTAAAGATTCCTACATCCAGTAGAATGTAAATAATACTAACAAACCAAATTCTTCCTTTTGTTTTGTTTTGTTTTTTTTTTGTTTGATACTTAAAGCAACAATCACCAAAGTAGGTTTCCATTTTTTGTTCACACATATTTATCACATTTATATCATTATTTCACAAACAACAACTGAGCCTCTATGTGGTCATATGTTTTGTTAGAAATAGCAACCAAATTGCACTTGAGTTATATACCCATAGGAGCAAGAGTGGCTGTGTGGTAAGAAGTTTGCTTCCCAACCACATGGTTTCAGGTTCAATTCCATAGCATGGCACCTTGGACAGGTGTCTTCTACTATAGCCCCAGACCCATCAAGTAGATATAGTAGACAAAAATTGAAAGAAGCTCATCATGTGTGTTTTGTGTTTGTTTTGTGTTTATTCTCCTCTAATGTGTGACATCCAGTGTTGGTTTGTTAATGTTCCCATAAATTAGTGGTTCAGTATAAGAGACCAATGGAATAAGTAGCAGACTTTTAAAAAATAAGTCCTGGGGTCAATTCATTCAATTGAAGGCTTGCCCCAGCATAGGCACAGTTCAATGACTGAAAGAAGTAAAAGGTAAAAGAACTATCTTAAAAAAGGAAAGAGACATTTCATTATGAAGTAAATGATGAGGGCGATCACAGCTACAATGTTTTTGATCAAAGTCCACTCAAGAAGAGCTAACCAAGGGCTAAAAAAAAACCCCCACATACACACACACATACACACACACACACACACACATACACACACAGCCTTGGAATATTGCTTCAGTTTTGTAACTTACAAAATACCATCTCTGTGAAATCAGCACATACTAAAATATAATAAAATTTATTTTTAATGAAAAAAATAAAGAAAAAAGAAGAAAAAAAATCATTGGTTTGGGATTGATAATTTTGTAAGCAATAGAATATTGATGTTTGAATTCTGAAGAATTGAGCAAGTAGAATCAGACAAGTTGAAGCTTACATTGTCAGAAATCCACAGTTAGAGTCAATAAACAGTAAAGAAACTATATCTCTCTGCAGTTCATTATGTTAACACTATCTCATTTTAGCTAATTTCATTGGCCAGTTACAGCTAATATTGACTTCATTATCGCCCTAGTTACTGCTTTATCTGACCAATGAATGAACCACTGACAACTAATAGCTTTGATTGGCTCCACCAAATGTAGTAATATGACAGCAAAATGGTTTGGCAATTAAAGAGTTTAAAGAATTCATTTCCTCTCAACTGCACCTCATTTCTAATCCATCCCAAGTTAAATGATGTTGCTGTCTGTATTCCAGAGAACATGATAATCCCAGTAAATTGCAAACAAGAGTGTAATTTACCGGCAAGAAATTAGGAAATGTTTAAAGAAAAATCAGCAATGAAAATTACCAGCTCTGATATAAAAAGGGAGGTCAGGATAAGAGAGAAGTGAAGAGAGGTAGCCAGAGAATGTGTGGAAGGAAGAGGAGAGGTAAGGAGAGGTAACCATAGATTGTGTGGAAGGAAGAGGTGGTAAGGAGAGGTAGTAGTACATATTATATAAGAAATAGAGCCAAGGAGAAGAAAGAGATAGGAAAAGAAGAGTAAATTGTGTGTTAGGAAGAAGGGTGAGGACAGGGTAACAATAGATGTGTGTATAAGAAAGAAGTCAAAAGAGAAGTAACAATACATAGTGTAATAAGGAGAGGAAACAAAGAGAAGAAAGAGAATGTGGTTAAGAGAGAGGTAGCAGTAGAAGGTGCACCAAGGGGGGAGGTAAGGAGAGACATAGTAGAAGATGGTCCCAGGAGAGCAGAGAGAGAGAGAGAAAGGTGAGCACACATGTACCAGGAAAGATACTAGAGCAGATAAGTTATACAAAACACTTTAATGTAAATTGATTCCATGTAAATTGATTCCATGTAAATGTATATTTAGTGAGAGTCAACATAGTTAAATATACCCAACTTAATAAAGTAACACAGCCACCACAATTACAGCCTTATTGTAGTCTCATTACACTTACAGACTCACAAGTGACTGACTAATGCAGTCACAATCAGAAGTCAAAGCCTAACTACAGTCACAATCAGAAGTCACAGTCTTGCTACAGCCACAGTCTCACTATAGTCACACCTCTTTCACCACAGCCTCACTGTATGCAAACACTGCAGTCACAGTTTAACTAGTCACAGCCTTAAAACAATCGCAGCATTTCCAGTCACAACATTACTACAGTCATAGCCTCACTACGATCACAGTTTAATACAATCACAGCCTTACTAGTCACAGCTTTATCACAGTCACATCACTACAGTCACAGCCTCACTAGTCACAGCTTTACTACAGTCATGGCTTCAATACAATCACAGCTTCAGTACAATCACAGCATTACTAGTCACAAGTGCACTACAGTCACAACATTACTACATTCACAGTATTCTTTTCTACTCTAGGCACAAAACCCGAAATTTTTGTGGGGAGGGGAACCATTGATTTGAATTATCCCCAGCATGCAACTGGTACTTAATTTATCGACCCTGAAAGGATGAAAGGCAAAGTCGACCTCGGCAGAATTTGAACTCAGAACATAAAGTCAGACAAAATACCACTTAGCATTTCACCCAGCGTGCTAATGTTTCTTATTTCTTTATAGCCCACAAGGGCTAAACATAGAGGGGACAAACAAGGGCAGACAAATGGATTAAGTCGATTACATCGACCCCAGTGTGTAACTGGTACTTAATTTATCGACCCTGAAAGGATGAGAGGCAAAGTCGACCTCGGCAGAATTTGAACTCAGAACATAAAGACAGACAAAATACCATTTACCATTTCACCCAGCGTGCTAATGTTTCTGCCAGCTCGCCACCTTTAAAGATTGTTATAGAATCTCTTCTACTCTAGGCACAGAGCCTGAAATTTTGGGTGAGGGGGCCAGTCGATTACATTGACTCCAGTACGCAACTGGTAATTTATTTATCGACCTTGAAAAGATGAAAGGCTAAGTTGACCTTGGTGGAATTTGAACTCGGAACGTAAAGACAGACGAAATACCGCTAAGCATTTCAACTGGCATGCTAACGTTTCTACCAGCTCACTGCCTTACTACGTTCACAGTATTACTACAATTACAGTGTCACTACACTGTCAGCCTCACTATATGAACAACCACTATAGTCCAGACTTTCTATAGAAACAATATCACTGTAGTCACAGCCCTTTATTCTTTCTACCCTGGAAGGATTAAAAGCTAAGTTGATTTTGGTATAAATAAACTCAGAACATCACGACTAAATCCCACAAAGTATTCTGTCTGACAGACTAATGATTCCAACCATTTACCCGAAACCCATTTGACAGAATTTTGGATAAATTACCAAATCACTGTATTTCTAAAGATCAATGAATGCTAGAAAATTTGAATCTGCTAACAACGTTTTTGTTATTTTTATTTTACTGCTTTACACTTATTTTTATAGCACTTGCAGGGTGGGGTGGGGGCAGGGGTGGTGGCATGGGGTAACTGATTTCTCTTTTATATTTTACTTGTTTTAAACATTGGGCTGCAGTCATACTGGAGCACTGCCTCTAATACGTTTAAATACCCTCTAATACATTTTTTTTTTTCATTTTTTAAGTCTGGTACTTATTCTATCATTCTCTTTTGGTGAACCACTAAGTTATAGGTATGTAAGCAAACCAATGTGTGACAAGCTTGATAATTGTTAAGAGAGATATCTCTTAACATGAAACCAATGCTAGCCTGGTTAACTTACAAATAAAGTGTTAGTGAGTGAGAATGTGTGTGTGTGTGTACTGTGAAAATTAAAAAGGTAAAAAATTTAGAAAAATTTCATACCGGTGGCTAGCATGCGTAATAAAAGTCAATAGACTACATATTTTCATATATAGAAAGTGTATAATATTATACGCTTTTTATATGTGAAAGTATATATGTGTGTGTGTGTATATATATATATATATATATATATATATATATATATATATATATATATAT